>NW_023995782.1:0-84163 GCF_015586225.1 Lucilia sericata | reverse complement strand
TTTTTGGTGGTATATATGAGTGATCACAGAATTCACTATTTTCTTGATTGGAGCGTTATTTAAGGAACTACAGCCGATTTTATGTTTCAAATATAAAATCGATTTTTGTTGGCAATATGAGTGATCACAGATTTTCACTATTTTCTTGATTGGAGCGTTATTTAAGCAACTACAGCCGATTTTATGTTTTTTCATATAAAAACCGATTTTTGATGTGATATTGGAGTGATCACAGATTTTCACCATCTCCTTGATTGGAGCGTTATATAAGGAACTACAGCCGATTTTATATTTTCAATATAAAAATCGATTTTTGTTGGGAAATATGAGTGATCACAGATTTTCACTATTTCTTGATTGGGGCGTTATTTAAGGAACTACAGCCGATTTATGTTTTTCATATAAAACCGATTTTTGTTGGTATATATGAGTGATCACAGATTTTCACTATTTTCTTGATTGGGGCGTTATTTAAGGAACTACAGCGATTTTATGTTTTTAAATATAAAACCGATTTTTTGATGTTATATTGGAGTGATCACAGATTTTCACCATCTCCTTGATTGGAGCGTTATATAAGGAACTACAGTCCGATTTTAGGTTTTTCATAAAAAAATCGATTTTTGATGAGATTTATGAGTGATCACAGATTTTCACTATTTTCTTGATTGGAGCGTTATTTAAGAAACTACAGCCGATTTTATGTTTTTCATTCAAAAATCGTTTTTTGGTGGGATATATGAGTGATCACAGATTTTCACTATTTTCTTGATTGGAGCGTTATTTAAGGAACTACAGCCGATTTTATGTTTTAAATATAAAAATCGATTTTTGATGTGATATTGGAGTGATCACAGATTTTCACTATTTTCTTGATTGGAGCGTTATTTAAGGAACTACAGCCGATTTTTATGTTTTAATATAAAAATCGATTTTGATGTGATATTGGAGTGATCACAGATTTTCATTATTTTCTTGATTGGGGCGTTATTTAAAAAACTACAGCCGATTTTATGTTTTTCATTCAAAAATCGTTTTTTGGTGGGATATATGAGTGATCACAGATTTTCACTATTTTCTTGTTTGGGGCGTTATTTAAGGAACTACAGCCGATTTTATATTATCAATATAAAAATCGATTTTTGGTGGGAAATATGAGTGATCACAGATTTTCACTATTTTCTTGTTTGTTTGTTATTTAAGGAACTACAGCCGATTTTATGTTTTAAATATAAAAATCGATTTTTGATGTGATATTGGAGTGATCACAGATTTCACTATTTTCTTGATTGGAGCGTTATTTAAGGAACTACAGCCGATTTTATGTTTTAAATATAAAAATCGATTTTTGATGTGATATTGGAGTGATCACAGATTTTCATTATTTTCTTGATTGGGGCGTTATTTAAAAAACTACAGCCGATTTTATGTTTTTCATTCAAAAATCGTTTTTTGGTGGGATATATGAGTGATCACAGATTTTCACTATTTTCTTGTTTGGGGCGTTATTAAGGAAACTACAGCCGATTTTATATTATCAATATAAAAATCGATTTTTGGTGGGAAATATGAGTGATCACAGATTTTCACTATTTCTTGTTTGGGGCGTTATTTAAGGAACTACAGCCGATTTTATATTATCAATATAAAAATCGATTTTTGGTGGGAAATATGAGTGATCACAGATTTTCACTATTTTCTTGATTGGGGCGTTATTTAAGGAACTACATCCGATTTTATATTTTTAATATAAAAATCGATTTTTGTTGGGAAATATGAGTGATCACAGATTTTCACTATTTTCTTGATTGGGGCGTTATTTAAGGAACTACAGCCGATTTTATGTTTTTCATATAAAAACCGATTTTTGTTGGTATATACGAGTGATCACAGATTTTCACTATTTTCTTGATTGGGGCGTTATTTAAGGAACTACAGCCGATTTTAGGTTTTTCATAAAAAAATCGATTCTTGATGAGATTTATGAGTGATCACAGATTTTCACTATTTTCTTGATTGGAGCGTTATTTAACAAACTACAGCCGATTTATGTTTTTCATTCAAAAATCGTTTTTTTTGGTGGTATATATGAGTGATCACAGAATTTCACTATTTTCTTGATTGGAGCGTTATTTAAGGAACTACAGCCGATTTTATGTTTTAAATATAAAAATCGATTTTTGTTGGCAAATATGAGTGATCACAGATTTTCACTATTTTCTTGATTGGAGCGTTATTTAAGCAACTACAGCCGATTTTATGTTTTTCATATAAAAACCGATTTTTGATGTGATATTGGAGTGATCACAGATTTTCACCATCTCCTTGATTGGAGCGTTATATAAGGAACTACAGCCGATTTTAGGTTTTTCATAAAAAAATCGATTTTTGATGAGATTTATGAGTGATCACAGATTTTCACTATTTTCTTGATTGGAGCGTTATTTAAGAAACTACAGCCGATTTTATGTTTTTCATTCAAAATCGTTTTTTTTTTTGGTGGGATATATGAGTGATCACAGATTTTCACTATTTTCTTGATTGGAGCGTTATTTAAGGAACTACAGCCGATTTTATGTTTTTCATATAAAAACCGATTTTTGTTGGGATATATGAGTGATCACAGATTTTCACTATTTTCTTGATTGGGGCGTTATTTAAGGAACTACAGCCGATTTTATGTTTTTCATATAAAAACCGATTTTTGATGTGATATTGGAGTGATCACAGATTTTCACCATCTCCTTGATTGGAGCGTTATATAAGGAACTACAGCCGATTTTAGGTTTTTCATAAAAAAATCGATTTTTGATGAGATTTATGAGTGATCACAGATTTTCACTATTTTCTTGATTGGAGCGTTATTTAAGAAACTACAGCCGATTTTATGTTTTTCATTCAAAATCGTTTTTTTTTTGGTGGGATATATGAGTGATCACAGATTTTCACTATTTTCTTGATTGGAGCGTTATTTAAGGAACTACAGCCGATTTTATGTTTTAAATATAAAAATCGATTTTTGTTGGGATATATGAGTGATCACAGATTTTCACTATTTTCTTGATTGGAGCGTTATTTAAGGAACTACAGCCGATTTTATGTTTTTCATATAAAAATCGATTTTTGATGGGAAAAATGAGTGATCACAGATTTTCACTATTTTCTTGATTGGAGCATTATTTAAGGAACTACAGCCGATTTTAAGTTTTTCATATAAAAATCGATTTTTGGTGGGAAATATGAGTGATCACAGATTTTCACTATTTTCTTGATTGGAGCGTTATTTAAGGAACTACAGCCGATTTTAAGTTTTTCATATAAAAATCGATTTTTGGTGGGTAATATGAGTGATCACAGATTTTCACTATTTTCTTGATTGGAGAGTTATTTAAGGAACTACAGCCGATTTTATGTTTTTCATATAAAAATCGATTTTTGGTGGGTAATATGAGTGATCACAGATTTTCACTATTTTCTTGATTGGAGCGTTATTTAAGAAAACTACAGCCGATTTTATGTTTTTCATATAAAAATCGATTTTTGGTGGGAAATATGAGTGATCACAGATTTTCACTATTTTTTTGATTGGGGCGTTATTTAAGGAACCACAGCCGATTTTATGTTTTTCATATAAAAGTCGATTTTTGGTGGGTAATATGAGTGATCACAGATTTTCACTATTTTCTTGATTGGAGCGTTATTTAAGGAACTACAGCCGATTTATGTTCTTCATATAAAAATCGATTTTTGGTGGGTAATATGAGTGATCACAGATTTTCACTATTTTCTTGATTGGAGCGTTATTTAAGGAACTACAGCCGATTTTAAGTTTTTCATATAAAATCGATTTTTGGTGGGAAATATGAGTGATCACAGATTTTCACTATTTTCTTGATTGGAGCGTTTTTAAAGGAACTACAGCCGATTTTAAGTTTTTCATATAAAAATCGATTTTTGGTGGGAAATATGAGTGATCACAGATTTTAACAATTTTCTTGATTGGAGCGTTATTTAAGAAATACAGCCGATTTTATGTTTTTCATATAAAATCTATTTTTGATGGGAAATATGAGTGATCACAGATTTTCACTATTTTCTTGATTGGAGCGTTATTTAAGAAACTACAGACGATTTTAGGTTTTTCATATAAAAATCGATTTTTAGTGGGAAATATGAGTGATCACAGATTTTCATTATTTTCTTGATTGGAGCGTTATTTAAGGAACTAGAGCCGATTTTATGTTTTTCATATAAAAATCGATTTTTGGTGGGAAATATGAGTGATCACAGATTTTCGCTATTTTCTTGATTGGAGCGTTATTTAAGGAACTACAGCCGATTTTATGTTTCTCATATAAAAATCGATTTTTGGTGGGATATATGAGTGATCACAGATTTTCACTACTTTCTTGATTGGAGCGTTATTTAAGAAACTACAGCCAATTTTATGTTTTTCATATAAAAATCGATTTTTGGTGGAATATAGGAGAGTGATCACAGATTTTCACTATTTTCTTGATTGGAGCGTTATTTAAGGAACTACAGCCGATTTTATAATTTTCATTTAAAAATCGATTTTTGGTGGGATATAGGAGTGATCACAGATTTTCGCTATTTTCTTGATTGGAGCGTTATTTAAGGAACTACAGCCGATTTTATGTTTTTCATATAAAAATCTATTTTTGATGGGAAATATGAGTGATCACAGATTTTCACTATTTTCTTGATTTGAGCGTTATTTAAGAAACTACAGCCGATTTTATGTTTTTCATATAAAAATCGATTTTTGGTTGGAAATATGAGTGATCACAGATTTTCACTATTTTCTTGATTGGAGCGTTATTTAAGGAACTAGAGCCGATTTTATGTTTTTCATATAAAAATCGATTTTTGATGGGAAATATGAGTGATCACTGATTTTCACTATTTTCTTGATTGGAGCGTTATTTAAGGAACTACAGCCGATTTTATGTTTTTCATATAAAAACCGATTTTTGTTGGAAAATATGAGCGATCACAGATTTTCACTATTTTCTTGATCGGGGCGTTATTTAAGAAACAAAGCCGATTTTATGTTCTTCATATAAAAACCGATTTTGTTGGGATATGTGAGTGATCACAGATTTTCACTTTTTTCTTGATTGGAGCGTTATTTAAGGAACTACAGTCGATTTTATGTTTTTCATATAAAAACCGATTTTTGTTGAGATATATGAGTGATCAGAGATTTTCAATATTTTCTTGATTGGGGCGTTATTTAAGGAACGACAGCCGATTTTATGTTTTAACTATAAAAATCGATTTTTGATGTGATATTGGTGTGATCACAGATTTTCACTATTTTCTTGATTTTAAGTTTTTCATATAAAAATCGATTTTGATGGGAAAAATGAGTGATCACAGATTTTCACTATTTTCTTGATTGGAGCGTTTTTAAAGGAACTACAGCCGATTTTAAGTTTTTCATATAAAAATCGATTTTTGGTGGGAAATATGAGTGATCACAGATTTTAACAATTTTCTTGATTGGAGCGTTATTTAAGAAAATACAGCCGATTTTATGTTTTTCATATAAAAATCTATTTTTGATGGGAAATATGAGTGATCACAGATTTTCACTATTTTCTTGATTGGAGCGTTATTTAAGAAACTACAGACGATTTTAGGTTTTTCATATAAAAATCGATTTTAGTGGGAAATATGAGTGATCACAGATTTTCATTATTTTCTTGATTGGAGCGTTATTTAAGGAACTAGAGCCGATTTTATGTTTTTCATATAAAAATCGATTTTTGGTGGGAAATATGAGTGATCACAGATTTTCGCTATTTTCTTGATTGGAGCGTTATTTAAGGAACTACAGCCGATTTTATGTTTCTCATATAAAAATCGATTTTTGGTGGGATATATGAGTGATCACAGATTTTCACTATTTTCTTGATTGGAGCGTTATTTAAGAAACTACAGCCAATTTTATGTTTTTCATATAAAAATCGATTTTTGGTGGAATATAGGAGAGTGATCACAGATTTTCACTATTTTCTTGATTGGAGCGTTATTTAAGGAACTAGAGCCGATTTTATAATTTTCATTTAAAAATCGATTTTTGGTGGGATATAGGAGTGATCACAGATTTTCGCTATTTTCTTGATTGGAGCGTTATTTAAGGAACTACAGCCGATTTTATGTTTTTCATATAAAAATCTATTTTTGATGGGAAATATGAGTGATCACAGATTTTCACTATTTTCTTGATTTGAGCGTTATTTAAGAAACTACAGCCGATTTTATGTTTTTCATATAAAAATCGATTTTTGGTTGGAAATATGAGTGATCACAGATTTTCACTATTTTCTTGATTGGAGCGTTATTTAAGGAACTAGAGCCGATTTTATGTTTTTCATATAAAAATCGATTTTTGATGGGAAATATGAGTGATCACTGATTTTCACTATTTTCTTGATTGGAGCGTTATTTAAGGAACTACAGCCGATTTTATGTTTTTCATATAAAAACCGATTTTTGTTGGAAAATATGAGCGATCACAGATTTTCACTATTTTCTTGATCGGGGCGTTATTTAAGAAACAAAGCCGATTTTATGTTCTTCATATAAAAACCGATTTTGTTGGGATATGTGAGTGATCACAGATTTTCACTTTTTTCTTGATTGGAGCGTTATTTAAGGAACTACAGTCGATTTTATGTTTTTCATATAAAAACCGATTTTTGTTGAGATATATGAGTGATCAGAGATTTTCAATATTTTCTTGATTGGGGCGTTATTTAAGGAACGACAGCCGATTTTATGTTTTAACTATAAAAATCGATTTTTGATGTGATATTGGTGTGATCACAGATTTTCACTATTTTCTTGATTTTAAGTTTTTCATATAAAAATCGATTTTTGATGGGAAAAATGAGTGATCACAGATTTTCACTATTTTCTTGATTGGGGCGTTATCTAAGGAATTACAGCCGATTTTATGTTTTTCATATAAAAATCGATTTTTGTTGGGGTATATGATCACAGATTTTCACTATTTCCTTGATTGGAGCGTTATTTAAGGAACTACAGCCGATTTTATGTTTCTCATACAAAAATCGATTTTTGAAGTGTTATTGGAGTGATCACAGATTTTCACTATTTTCTTGATTGGAGCGTTATTTAGGGAACTACAGCCGATTTTATGTTTTCAATATAAAAATCGATTTTTGTTGGGGTATATGAGTGATCACAGATTTTCACTATTTTCTTGATTGGGGCGTTATTTAAGGAACTACAGTTTTTCATATAAAAACCGATTTTTGTTGGGGTATATGAGTGATCACAGATTTTCAATATTTTCTTGATTGGAGCGTTATTTAAGGAATTACAGCCGATTTTAGGTTTTTCATATAAAAATCGATTTTTGATGGAGTGATATGAGTGATCAAAGATTTTCACTATTTTCTTGATTGGAGCGTTATTTAGGGAACTACAGCCGATTTTATGTTTTCAATATAAAAATCGATTTTTGTTGGGGTATATGAGTGATCACAGATTTTCACTATTTTCTTGATTTAAGGAACTACAATTTTTCATATAAAAACCGATTTTTGTTGAGATATATGAGTGATCACAGATTTTCAATATTTTCTTGATTGGGGCGTTATTTAAGGAATTACAGCCGATTTTAGGTTTTTCATATAAAAATCGATTTTTGATGGAGTGATATGAGTGATCAAAGATTTTCACTGTTTTCTTGATTGGAGCGTTATTTAAGAGACTACAGCCGATTTTATGTTTTCCATATAAAAATCGATTTTTGTTGGGATATATGAGTGATCACAGATTTTCACTATTTTCTTGATTGGGGCGTTATTTAAGGAACTACATCCGATTTTATGTTTTTCATATAAAAATAGATTTTTGATGGAGTGATATGATTTATGAAGGACTGAGATGAGCGTAATCCGATTCTGGCCTCAGAATTTCGCAGATATGATTATTTTTTAAAAGGGCTCTCTACTTAATTAATTTACCCAACATTTTTTACAGAAATCATTATTATCAAGATTCTCATAGTATCATTATCTAAAGTTATTTTTAAACACAGTTCATGACCTTACATAAAGTTGTCATGTCCATTTTAACATTACATACAAACACACTTAAAACAAAGATCATTTACAATATTTTAATAATTAAACTTAATTAACAGAAAACTCAAAAAAAAAAAAAAAAAAAAAAAAACAAACGAACAAACACTATCAACAGCAGCAGCAACAGAATAAAAAATAACATGATGATTATTATTTGCGAACAGTCTGACTTTGATGACATTTTTCCATAAAGGTTAAACTGACTGAATGGTGAGTAGCAGACTTAACAGCGACTCCAACTATGAGACTATTTGGTCATTATACAAAAACATCAATGGTCATTTGGCACTTTCTGTAAACAAAACGATAGAAAAAGCAGCAGCAGAAACAGAAACATTTAATAGTATTTGTTTAAAAAATAGCAACAGTAGCAGTAGTGTAAATATATTAACCCATTAGGGGCAAATTACTAGAGCTGCTGGTAACTAACAAAACTGATTAAAGTTTGTGTTGTACAAATAAAATTGCATAAAAAAATGGAAAAAAACAAGAAGGTAAATGTGTAAACTTTAGTAAAAATTGTTTACTTAACATTCTAAAAGCATTCATATGAATGTAAACTGAACTGAACTCGACTTTCGTTGTTTGGACAAAAAAAAATCAATGTACTATGTGTAATTTCAAACAGTTCAACTAGTCAGCTATTCATTTAGCTTACTCCGTCAGTCAGTCTGACAGTCAGTCATCTATCTACCCATCTATCTATCAGTTATAATGTCGATAAATAGCTGGCAAATAGAAACTGGCAAATGACGACATTGCAATTGCAACCTGTGCACTATACATTTGTAGGGAAACTAAAAGAAATGAGTGATTTTTGTTGCTGTTGTTTTACTACCACCAAATAAATTGAATATTTGCACAACCATGTCATGCCACACCATCATCATCAACATCTACACACATACTTCACACTGAGTGTCGGCATATGGTTACACATCACATGGATCATTGTTGCATATATCCTGACTTTTACCCAGTAAATTCGATTGAAAAACAGTTTTATATATTTTCCCCCCCCAAAAAAAAAATCGACTTTTTTTCTATATCAATTCTGTGTTATTTCAAGAGCTAATAGTGTAAATGAAACTTCAATCGATTGCCTAGACAACGTCTCTCTCTCTCTCGGCATGATGGTATCATTGGTCTAACGTATCATTTCATATCGTATATAATCATACAAACAATGACAGATACACGCAGCCATTGATAACAAAACGATAAATGTTGAGAATAATTTGCAGTTCATGTTTTTTTAAGAAGCTTATTTCAAATGCGCAAAGCAAAATGTGTTTGTGTCCAATGTCTGCCTGTATGATACGTACCATCCAGCAGGCCATCCATCCAGTTTGCTTGCTAGTTTGCTGGATGGCCTGAGTCCATGTGCAAAATGCTTTTACAAACTTTATAGCCAGCGGCTAATGTTCACAAAACTAACCTACCATCAACATAAAAGTATACACATGTACGCATAAATTACACTCGAAAAATTGTGGTTTGTAATAAACAATAGTCGCTTTTCCGATGAAACATCGTAACTGTGCGGCCAGAGGTAATCGGTACGACTAATAGGTTTTATCTATTTACATTACAGTACGAAGAGGATGAAGTTGCGATGTTTGCCCGTCCCCCTTTTAGGTTCGTTATGTTATGTCAATAATTAGACTGATAGGATAACGCTAACGTGTTCAGCATCGGCTCTGAAGTTTAAAGATGCATTTATAAGTGAAAATTTTAAAATTTTTTCAGTTTAGTGCCGACTTTTGTAGGGAAACTCCAAAGCCCTAATCGAGAGGTACGATTGTGTGGGGCTAGCTGAAATAGTCAACCGATTTCAACCATTTTTGCGATATTTGCCCGTCCCCCTTCTAGGTTCGTTATGTCATGTCAATAATTAGACTGATAGTATAATGGTAACTGGTGCCGCTTCGGCTCTGAAGTTTAGAGATGAATTTATAAGAGAAAAATATCGAACTTTTTCAGTTTAATGCCGACTTTTGTAGAGAAACACCTAAGACCTATTCGAGAGGTACGGTTGAGTGAGTCTGGGTTAAAATAGTCAACCGATTTCAACCATTTTGTTTTAAAATTTCATCGAATTATTTTGAAACTTTTGAATTGTAATTTGACTTAAAGATTTATATAAGGGTTCTATAAATCGACTTTCGAATAATCGAACAATCGACTTTTTGTCGAAAAAAGTCGAAAAGTCGAAGTCGACTATTTTGGTCCAAAAAAGTCGATAACTCGACTATCGTCTATGAAAAAAGTCGAAAAGTCGAAAAAAGTCGATAAGTCGAAAAAAGTCGAAGAAAGTCGAAAAAAGTTGAAAAGTCGAAAAAAGTCGAAAAGTCGGAAAAAGTCGAAAATAGTCGAAAATTTTAAAAAAGTGGAAAAGAGGTCAAAAACTCTAAAATAGTCGGAAAAACTCGAAAAAAGTAAAAAAAATAGTCGAAAAAAGTCGAAAAAAAGTCGAAATAAGTCGAAAATAGTCAAAAAGTCGTAAAAAATCGAAAAAAGTCGAAAAGTCGAAAAAAGTCGAAAAAAGTCGAAAAGTCGAAAAAAGTCGAAAAGTCGAAAAAAGTCGGAAAAAGTCGAAAAGTCGACCATTTATATAATACTAAAAGTCGAAAAGTCTAAAAGTCGACTTTTAAATAAATGAAAAAGGTCGAAAAGTCGAAAAAATCGACTTTTCATAAAATGGAAAAAGTCGAAAGGTCGAAAAGTCGACTTTTAACTAAATGCAAAAAGTCGAAAAGTCGACTTTTCGTTTCAACTATAGAACCCTAGTTTATATGGATGGACGGAAGAACATTACTAAATAAGAAAATAATTCTGAACCGATAGGAAAACTTTGAGGTGGTTGTAGAACCCATATTTCTTTGTGTTACAGACATCATAATATCCTCCCCACTATAGTGGTGAAGGGTATAAAAAAATGGAAACCAATCAGACTGTGTATTAAGGTCTTCAGCATGAAAAAGACCTATCGGTGAGTATTGACCAGAGTCCAGAGATTAGTATAGACATCTTGCAATGTATATGTACTACTCTTCTAGAATTGACTCCTCCGAAGCATGTTACATTGATGTTCTTCACCCATCTTGCTGTAATTGCAATACGGGGGAAAAGAGGTGCTACAAATACATTTAGTCTGGTAGTGTCAAGTATATCCTCGGTTGAATGATTTTACATGAGATCAGACCACGCAGCCTTATAATCAGTTACCACGGGAACCGGTAGTCCACAAGGCAGAGTTTCGGAGTTTTTCTTGTCGCGGTTATTATTATTAATGGACCTCTCCATTTGTGGTGCAGGTATTGACAGTGGTTTGAACCCAAACTGGTGGGAAGAGAATGCTGACTTCGGAACAAGTTCGGTGCTGTTGACGAGACAACAGATACCCTGCAGAGGAGTGACTGTGGAACTAAGCATAGGAAAAAAGTTTGTGTCAAGTTTATGTGTGCTATAATACCTCTACTCTGGTGGTGTCAAATGTATTCTCGGACTTTTCTTGGAATAATTTTACAAGAGATCGGACCAAGCAGCCTTATAATCACCTACCACAGTAACCGGTAGGCCACAAGGCAGAGTTTCGGATTTTTTCTTGTGGCGGTTATTGGAGAGGTACATTTGTGGTGCAGGTATTGGCAGTGTCTTGAACCCAAACTGTTGGGCAGAGAATGTTGACTTCGGGACAAGTTCGGTGCTGTTGACGAGACAACAGATACCCTGCAGAGGAGTGACTGTGGAAGTAAGCATTGGAAATGAGTTAGTGTCAAGTTTATGTGATACTGAATGGATGTGGGGTATGGGAGTCTCTCCCATCCCTATAACTAGTGTAAGTGTGTGGGATGAATGAGATGTGTTCTGGGTTGATTGGTGATGGATGTAAGTTATCTCATATAAGTGATAGCATTGAATTTTCCTTCCTTTTCTGAGTATGTACAGGGTTTAATCTGTTCATACCAAATTTAACACAGCGTGAGTGAGAACACGTTCTTGGCTAATTTGATAGATTCTTATTTCAGTCTATGTCGATTCAACAGATATGGCATCAACAAATGGCATCCCATCTTCATGGTTATAAACGGAAGTAACGTTTTTGCATCTCAGAACGGTGCATGTCCGTGTCCATGGATATTGTGACACTTTTAAAACAGAAAAGTTGTGCAAAATTTGTTTAAACACTATGACTATGACACTAGATATTATGGAACTCCATCGTTTACGCTAAGCACTTCACTTATGTTTCAGAATTGATGGATATTGTATCATAAATATAGATTCCTCCATACCCCTCCTTCTACATCTGAATATTTCCCTGCTCCTTCTTTATCATATACATATCATTGACTTTGATTAAGCAAGACCGAAAGACATTAAAATGCAGCACGAATTTGAAACAAATTGTTCCAAAAGATTTTGGTGATCTATCTCATAAGGATCTTAGCTGGGGAGTCACTGCATTCATCCACATAAGTAGATGTCTGTAGGACTTTCTTTACGCAATTGCAATCATATCAGATCTGAGCCAATCGTTCTTAACCGAAAACTCTATTGAATTTATCGCCCGAAATCTATTGTCATAAGTATATGATCGGAAATTCTCATGAGATTATTGTCCTGACTAAGTTTGCCAATATCAATTCCGTCATAGAGATCTTAAACTAGGTTCTTAGTTTGAGAATTACTACATTCATCTAGGATTCTGCAAAAAAAGTTTCAAGTTTTAGTTTATATCTCTTGAATATATCTCCCGAAGTCTATGGCAATGATGTGAAAGTCTTAAGGGAATATTGCTTTGCTAGAATTTGGCTACTTAGTCCGATAAGTTGTAGCGACCTTCCATGACTTTTGAAAATTTAAATAGTTTTTGCCAGTTCCTAGTAGCACACAAGCTACATAGTGCTCAATAGGAAATGGTTGAAAAGTCACTTGTTTTATACTTTAGATGACCTCTGACATACAGGAGAATCTCTCTCTGTTGTGAGATCATGTTAATCGTCAGAGAGCCCACCATCAAATTAATCGTCAGAAGCCCCAACTCTCTGAGTTCTAAGTGTGTATTGGGTTGTTAAGGAGACCTTTTGTTCTAGGTCGTCTAAGCAGCATTACTGACTGAATTTTGGAACTCTTAATATATTTCCTATTCCTCACCAACATTTTGCTTTCGAGTGTATTAAAGTGTCCAATCTTTATTGCCTACGAATATGTTTGTTAAAGTCAAGCCAACAAATAGAAATGTATATATGTTTGTCTTCAATTTACTACACTCTAGTATATTCGTATGTAAATACAAGTACAATTTACCATATGGGCCATCAGCATTGTATTTGTACTTATATATGGTGACAAACATTGGCATCTATGTATGTATGTGTATAGTATTGGGATCTTTGCAATTTTCATGCCACCATTGTCATTCTCCTCACCACTATCGTCATCATGCACCCAAAATGACAACGACCTGCTTGCTATTGCTGCTGCTTGCCACTGCTGCTACTTTTATCCATATATACAAATATATTTGTATTTATATTATCATAGTATTATTGTCTGCAGGTACAGTTGTGATTGTACGGATAGCAGTATTGAATAATTGATTTTAATGCTAGCAGATAATGAAAGTAAAAAAGTTCTTTTGTTTGTAACATATAACCTTCATTCGTGAGAGTTTCGGGAGTTTTTTTTTAACTATGAATACAACCTTAAATGTGTCTAAATCTAAAATTATTCTCTTAACTGTTTATTTGAATACGTGTATTTGCTATAACATTGATGGCAATCCATATTTACATTGACAAACGTTGAAATAAATGAATGGTTTGAAAATTCAGCATACAAATCGTCGAACCAGATGGACAGTAAAAACATATATTTGTCTGTCTGTCCCTGGGTCTATAGCTAAGTTCCCATTTCATATGCTTTTCTGTATTTTTGTTTTATTTTGTATGATTTTTTTTGCTGGCATCGTGTGTGCCTGTTGGTCAAATACAGACAGTTATCGATGCAAATTTAATACGCAAACAAAATGATTAAATTGAAAATCTCATTTGTATTAAGTGATTCTTAAGCTAACATCACATTTAATATCATTCACTCAGTCATTCAATCGTTCATTCTTTCGTTTTGTGTATTTTTTTGTCCAATAACGTTTTTTTTTTCAGTTTTTGGTTTCTTTTTGTGCATTTTAAAACAGAAATCTATAAAAGCGGCATTTAATAGTTATAAAGATGTATAGGAAATTGGCACGAGTTTTTTTTTTTGCTCTTCTTTTGGCAGGATGAAAGTCTTTGCTTCATTTGTGAATGAATGAAGAAGTCATATGCATGCATGCATGTTCGTTGTAAATGATTTAATTTGATTTTTTGGCTACTTTGTTTAAATAAAAGTGAATGTATACATACATTTTAAATGAATTCATTTATTTGTTTAAACAAATTAAAATAACAAGATAAATTTATAAAATGAAAAAAAAACCCGAAAAGGAATTTATCTTGTAATCCGTTTGTTCGTTGTGCATAAATAAATAATTTGTTTAATTTTAGTTTAAAGATTGTAAAGGTTTATTGGTTGGTTAGTTTGAGATCTAAGCTTCTGGTATTACACCAAACTAGAGTAATGCATTACTGACTAAGCACTTATGACGGAACGCATATAGCATATATAAGCGTATTGCTAATCCTTGTGGCAACTACCACAGATATTAAAGGTACAAAGCACTCAATAAGACTGCTATGATCTTTATAGATCAGAATTAAACATTTTGATATCAATATCTTTCATGATTTAATGATCAGCAGTTTTATTTGACACGATCGATGTAAAAGGCTACTTTCGTTCTTAGAAAAGAAATATGATTGGTTCGACTATTAGAATAATAATCTCGATCAGTTTGGTTTCTTTTTCTCCAAAAGCAAAGAAATCCTTTATTTAAATTTTGAAAAATAAATCTCTATAATAAGATATGGTCAATAATAAATATATATATGGGCATTTACACCGAAAAGTATATTTTTTGTTACATCACGTCATGCACATTAATTGACAATATTTTAGGACCATTCCTTTTGATTGGTCCTTTCTTCATACGATGTATAGAGCTATTAGAGCTCTACATAAAAATATAAATAATTTAAATATATATAAATATTTTCCCTAGATATAGGCAGTTAATGGTGCGTGACGTGATGTAGACTTTTCGGTGGAAATGCCCATATACTTTTGTTCTCATAAGATCTCTTATAAGATCTAATTATAGAAAGCTTGAGTGCTAAAATATATTGCAAAAATTTCTAATAGATTCATAAATGATGGTCGTTATGACACTTTCATACGTGTCACAATGTCTATTGGAATTTTGCCAGTCGGATTACCGGCATCACAAACTGCATAGCAGAGATCGTACCGGTGTCTTCTTCTGGCAACTTTGGTGTGTGATGGCGGCTCTTTTCCTTTTACACCGTCTAGCTTCCCCTTCCTCGTTTTTCAGGGTTCCTTTTGAGATACCCTTACCTTCGAGGTTGATTTAGACGACGTGTTCGTCTTTGAAATATCTAGCTTAGTGCTGTCACCCGCAGGATTCTGACTTGAGGTTCCATTGAGTGAAGTGTGGCTTGGCTTCGACTGTATATTAGAAGAGGGGGAGCTCTTTTTCTTTTTAAGTTTATTCTCAGTTTATTCTCCTCGGGACACCTGATCCTCTTTGCCTCGGATCTTGTGAGAGAGTCCGATTTTTCCTCTGGAGTGTCGTGGAATTGATTAACTGTGATTTCCTGAAGCATCTTCTTCAACTTCCTCCTCTGTGATCCAGATAGTCTTTTCTTAGTAATAGGTAGTTTAGCTATGCTATCACTCACCACTTTCACCATTTGCTCTACTTCATCCTTTTTGGGATTTGCTATAATAGTGTTGTTATCATCATTTGAGGATTCAGAGTCGAAGCCCTCACCTATATTTAAAGGTTGAGGTAGCTTACAGCTCTCTCCGAATACATCCTTCTCTTTCACTCCTTTGTTTTTGTCAGTGGCATGCTGTACACTTGACGCATTGTCCGCCACAGAGATTGCAAGATGACGACGACACGTGACCCGCTAGTAGATCAACACTTACCGCCGGTACTGGGTTATTTAGGCCCAGCACCGTAACTTTTAGCTTTTTATTTTCCATGTTTATTTTTTTCCAGTTTTTTGGTCCTCGGAGACTATAATATTCCCAGGTGGTGGACAATCTGCTCTCCCTCAGCTTGAGTGAAACTAAAGCTGGGAGAGGACAAATGGTCCATCACCACCACTTATCCGCCACCCGGGGACGCGCTTGGAAGGAAAAACGAGAAAATTCCCCCGGACTTCTAAGTCACACGGTTTTACAGGCTGAAGTTCTGGAATAAAAAAGTACAAATTAGTGATAGCATCTAATAAAAGGGATGTCTTCGCTGACGACAGTTACATTTGTAAATCATACACTTTTTGACTATAGACCAGATTCTTCTAAAATCAATCTTTAAGATTTAATATCGTGAACTAAAGGCGAATGGAATCCAACGACTCGAGTCTCAACTTTTACCAAACTCCTGCATGAATGGAGTGAACATTACTGCATCCGACACCGTTTTGATTTTGGGGGAGATACGAACACATAATGACATCCTACTCCGATGTATTCATAGTCAAGGATTTAAACTAAAGACCAAAGTATACATTCCAGAAGAATGAATCCGACATCAGAATTACTATATCACATTAGACTTTCAGAATATCGTGTCCTATATTTTGAAATAGTCTTCTTTTTTTGGACATATTTAAGTCTTTATAAAAGTGCGAAGTCAACATTACTTGTAAATATTAAGACTTAATCACTTATAAAGGTGTGCCTTGGTCTCTGGGTTTCGACTATTTTAAATTCGTGAGTTTGACTGGCGTTTCTAGTTAAGGAATTTGCGAGTTTGTGATTTCTTAGTGTTGGATTTATTTACGATGCGTTAGAGATCGTATTTGTTCAAAAGTCTGCCGCTTCGCTTTTAAAACGAGTTCTATATGACTTGCGTTTTGTGAATATGTATGAAAAGTCCAAATACTGAGGCGAATTTCTTTACATCATTCATTATTCCGGATAAGTTGGAGAGTCTGTGTGTCAGAAGGGTGCAATCCCTAACATATTCCCCTAAAAGTTTTAACTAGTTTTGACATCACATCTTCAAGTAAAAGATGTCGGGGTAGAAGACCCTGACATCTTATGATCTCAGAAATTGTAACATATTTTTGTTAAAAAAATAATAAGAAAATCACACAAAAGCAGCTAAATATCTCTATTGTGATCGTGATATCTCACCGTTATCGCTAACTGCCTTAATATACACCTAGTTTAAATACTTTGTAACAAAATTAAAATTTTAAATTGAAAATTAAATTTTAAGAAAATCGCATGCTTTTCTATATTTTACACTAGTTCCACAAACATACATCCCCAGGATATAAATCACCTGTCAACATTAGTGAAAATACCTAATTTATTTTATCATTAACTGATCTTCTTGTTTTAGAAGATGTTTTTTGGCCCCTTTTTGATAAATAATACCTACTTAAATATGCCCTAATTTATAGCAAGTTATTTAAATTTTTTGAAAGTTTACTAAATTGTTTAATTAAAACTACCAGCAGTTAAAAACACTTGCTAAACTTTGGGTACCCAAAAAACCCGCTAATTTATGCTGAGAAAACTGTTTCTTCATAAACATGGGCCACCAAGTGATCGCATATTTTTTGTTAAAAAAAATAATTATCACAAATTTCTTTTATAATACATAATAATCATGCCGAACAAAAAAAATATGAAACATATTGAAAAAGTTGTCAAAATATTTAATTTAACATGAATGAACAAGATTAAATGAGACATGTGCACGTAAATATGGTTCCAGTAAGCAGGGGCTTTTGGCTTGTTGGTCGAAGCCAATAGAAGGAAGTAAATTGGAGAAAACCTACATATATAAATACATATGTATGTATGTAGGTAAGATAAATGCTCACCTGCAAAAAATAACATAAGTAAAGACCGGCTAAATTGTGGTCTAAAAAATGATTAAGTAAAGTCTAAAATATTGAGTATAAATTACTTTATTGAAACTTTTTTATTTCAGTTCTCTTACTCTAATATGAAATGCAAGTGATAAGTGGTGGTCATTCACACAAATACACCCCTTTTTGCTTGACGGGCGGGGAGTCCAGTACAGTTTTCCCATGTTCCCATGTTTATATGTATATGGACACGAGTGTTAAACTGATAACCATGCGTATGTGTGTCGTCGATGAGTCTATATATATATATGGATTGGGTTTGTAACACGCGATTTTAAGTAAAGAATTTTTCAAATTATATATTTTGCAAAAAATTAATTTCATTTAAAATGTTTGTTTAAAATACACAAACAGAAATATGTGCTTAAAATATTTACTTCCTTGTTTATCTTTCTGAAGCAAGTAGCCTTTTGCAAGAATTTGGGGGTTGCACTCGATGAAATTTAATGGTAGAAAACGGGAAAACAGTATGTACCGTTGCTTTCTATCAGTTTAAATAAATCGCTTGCTAAGCGCAAACAAACTTACAAACATAAGTGAAAAAAAAATATTCATTGAAGCGCGTGCAATAAGCTGACGATGACCAAGTAAATTGCAATTTGATGAAATAAGTACAGGTTATAGTTGGGTGGGATAATTGAGAATTTTTTGTGAAAATTGTAAAAAATTTAAAGAAATGACGTTGTAGTTTAGTCTATAGTCTAGTCTATAGTCTAGTCTATAGTCTAGTCTTTAGTCTAGTCTATAGTTTAGTCTATAGTTTAGTCTATAATCTAGTCTATAGTCTAGTCTATAGTCTAGTCTATAATCTAGTCTATAGTCTAGTCTATAATCTAGTCTATAGTCTAGTCTATAGTCTAGTCTATAGTCTAGTCTATAGTCTAGTCTATAGTCTAGTCTATAGTCTAGTCTATAATCTAGTCTATAGTCTAGTCTATAGTCTAGTCTATAATCTAGTCTATAGTCTAGTCTATAGTCTAGTCTAGTCTAGTCTATAGTCTAGTCTATAGTCTAGTCTATAGTCTAGTCTATAGTCTAGTCTATAATCTAGTCTATAGTCTAGTCTATAGTCTAGTCTATAATCTAGTCTATAGTCTAGTCTATAATCTAGTCTATAATCTAGTCTATAGTCTAGTCTATAGTCTAGTCTATAGTCTAGTCTATAATCTAGTCTATAGTCTAGTCTATAGTCTAGTCTATAATCTAGTCTATAGTCTAGTCTATAGTCTAGTCTATAGTCTAGTCTATAGTCTAGTCTATAGTCTAGTCTATAGTCTAGTCTATAGTCTAGTCTATAGTCTAGTCTATAGTCTAGTCTATAGTCTAGTCTATAGTCTAGTCTATAGTCTAGTCTATAGTCTAGTCTATAGTCTAGTCTATAGTCTAGTCTATAGTCTAGTCTATAGTCTAGTCTATAGTCTAGTCTATAGTCTAGTCTAGTCTATAGTCTGGTCTATAGTCTAATCTATAGTCTAGTCTACAGTCTAGTCTATAGTCTAGTCCATAGTCTAGTCTATAGTCTAGTCTAGTCTATAGTCTGGTCTACAGTCTGGTCTATAGTCTGGTCTATAGTCTAGTCTATAGTCTAGTCTATAGTTTGGTCTATAGTCTGGTCTATAGTCTAGTCTAGTCTAGTCTAGTCTAGTCTAGTCTAGTCTAGTCTATAGTCTAGTCTAGTCTATAGTCTATAGTCTATAGTCTATAGTCTATAGTCTATAGTCTATAGTCTATAGTCTAGTCTAGTCTATAGTCTAGTCTGGTCTATAGTCTAGTCTATGGTCTAGTCTATAGTCTAGTCTATAGTCTAGTCTAAAGTCTAGTCTATAGTCTAGTCTATAGTCTAGTCTATAGTCTAGTCTATAGTCTAGTCTATAGTCTAGTCTATAGTCTAGTCTATAGTCTAGTCTATAGTCTAGTCTATAGTCTAGTCTATAGTCTAGTCTATAGTCTAGTCTATAGTCTAGTCTATAGTCTAGTCTATAGTCTAGTCTATAGTCTAGTCTATAGTCTAGTCTATAGTCTAGTCTATAGTCTAGTCTATAGTCTAGTCTATAGTCTAGTCTATAGTCTAGTCTATAGTCTAGTCTAGTCTAGTCTAGTCTAGTCTAGTCTAGTAGTCTAGTCTAGTCTAGTTCTAGTCTAGTCTAGTCTAGTCTAGTCTAGTCTAGTCTAGTCGAGTCTAGTCTAGTCTAGTCTAGTCTAGTCTAGACTATAGTCTATAGTCTATATTCTAGTCTAGTCTATATTCTAGCCTAGTCTATAGTCTAGTCTAGTCTATAGTCTAGTCTATAGTCTAGTCTATAGTCTAGTCTGTAGTCTAGTCTATAGTCTAGTCTACAGCCTAGTCTATAGTCTAGTCTATAGTCTAGTCTATAGTCTAGTCTATAGTCTAGTCTATAGTCTAGTCTATACTCTAGTCTATAGTCTAGTCTACAGTCTGGTCTACAGTCTAGCTATAGTCTATAGTCTAGTCTATAGTCTAGTCTATAGTCTAGTCTATAGTCTAGTCTATAGTCTAGTCTATAGTCTAGTCTAAGTCTAGTCTATAGTCTAGTCTATAGTCTAGTCTATAGTCTAGTCTATAGTCTAGTCTATAGTCTAGTCTATAGTCTAGTCTATAGTCTATAGTCTAGTCTATAGTCTAGTCTATAGTCTATAGTCTAGTCTATAGTCTAGTCTATAGTCTAGTCTATAGTCTAGTCTATAGTCTAGTCTATAGTCTAGTCTATAGTCTAGTCTATAGTCTAGTCTATAGTCTAGTCTATAGTCTAGTCTATAGTCTAGTCTATAGTCTAGTCTATAGTCTAGTCTATAGTCTAGTCTATAGTCTAGTCTATAGTCTAGTCTATAGTCTAGTCTATAGTCT
Organism: Lucilia sericata; assembly: GCF_015586225.1. Lineage (NCBI taxonomy): Eukaryota > Metazoa > Arthropoda > Insecta > Diptera > Calliphoridae > Lucilia > Lucilia sericata. The sequence continues at coordinate 63,074 of NW_023995782.1, read as the reverse complement.
AGTCTATAGTCTAGTCTATAGTCTAGTCTATAGTCTAGTCTATAGTCTAGTCTATAGTCTAGTCTATAGTCTAGTCTATAGTCTAGTCTATAGTCTAGTCTATAGTCTAGTCTATAGTCTAGTCTATAGTCTAGTCTATAGTCTAGTCTATAGTCTAGTCTATAGTCTAGTCTATAGTCTAGTCTATAGTCTAGTCTATAGTCTAGTCTATAGTCTAGTCTATAGTCTAGTCTATAGTCTAGTCTATAGTCTAGTCTATAGTCTAGTCTACAGTCTAGTCTAGTCTATAGTCTAGTCTATAGTCTAGTCTATAGTCTAGTCTATAGTCTAGTCTACAGTCTAGTCTACAGTCTAGTCTAGTCTATAGTCTAGTCTATAGTCTAGTCTATAGTCTAGTCTATAGTCTAGTCTATAGTCTAGTCTATAGTCTAGTCTATAGTCTAGTCTATAGTCTAGTCTAAAGTCTAGTCTATAGTCTAGTCTATAGTCTAGTCTATAGTCTAGTCTATAGTCTAGTCTATAGTCTAGTCTATAGTCTAGTCTATAGTCTAGTTTATAGTCTAGTCTATAGTCTATAGTCTAGTCTATAGTCTAGTCTATAGTCTAGTCTATAGTCTAGTCTATAGTCTAGTCTATAGTCTAGTCTATAGTCTACTCTATAGTCTAGTCTATAGTCTAGTCTATAGTCTAGTCTATAGTCTAGTCTATAGTCTAGTCTATAGTCTAGTCTATAGTCTAGTCTATAGTCTAGTCTATAGTCTAGTCTATAGTCTAGTCTATAGTCTAGTCTATAGTCTAGTCTATAGTCTAGTCTATAGTCTAGTCTATAGTCTAGTCTATAGTCTAGTCTATAGTCTAGTCTATAGTCTAGTCTATAGTCTAGTCTATAGTCTAGTCTATAGTCTAGTCTATAGTCTAGTCTATAGTCTAGTCTATAGTCTAGTCTATAGTCTAGTCTATAGTCTAGTCTATAGTCTAGTCTACAGTCTAGTCTAGTCTATAGTCTAGTCTATAGTCTAGTCTATAGTCTAGTCTATAGTCTAGTCTACAGTCTAGTCTACAGTCTAGTCTAGTCTATAGTCTAGTCTATAGTCTAGTCTATAGTCTAGTCTATAGTCTAGTCTATAGTCTAGTCTATAGTCTAGTATATAGTCTAGTCTATAGTCTAGTCTATAGTCTAGTCTATAGTCTAGTCTATAGTCTAGTCTATAGTCTAGTCTAGTCTATAGTCTAGTTCTATAGTCTAGTCTAGTCTATAGTCTAGTCTATAGTCTAGTCTATAGTCTAGTCTATAGTCTAGTCTATAGTCTACTCTATAGTCTAGTCTATAGTCTAGTCTATAGTCTAGTCTATAGTCTAGTCTATAGTCTAGTCTATAGTCTAGTCTATAGTCTAGTCTATAGTCTAGTCTATAGTCTAGTCTATAGTCTAGTCTATAGTCTAGTCTATAGTCTAGTCTATAGTCTAGTCTATAGTCTAGTCTATAGTCTAGTCTATAGTCTAGTCTATAGTCTAGTCTATAGTCTAGTCTATAGTCTAGTCTATAGTCTAGTCTATAGTCTAGTCTATAGTCTAGTCTATAGTCTAGTCTACAGTCTAGTCTAGTCTATAGTCTAGTCTATAGTCTAGTCTATAGTCTAGTCTATAGTCTAGTCTAGTCTAGTCTACAGTCTAGTCTAGTCTATAGTCTAGTCTATAGTCTAGTCTATAGTCTAGTCTATAGTCTAGTCTATAGTCTAGTCTATAGTCTAGTATATAGTCTAGTCTATAGTCTAGTCTATAGTCTAGTCTATAGTCTAGTCTATAGTCTAGTCTATAGTCTAGTCTATAGTCTAGTCTATAGTCTAGTCTATAGTCTAGTCTATAGTCTAGTCTATAGTCTAGTCTATAGTCTAGTCTATAGTCTAGTCTATAGTCTAGTCAATAGTCTAGTCTATAGTCTAGTCTATAGTCTAGTCTATAGTCTAGTCTATAGTCTAGTCTATAGTCTAGTCTATGGTCTAGTCTATAGTCTAGTCTATAGTCTAGTCTAAAGTCTAGTCTATAGTCTAGTCTATAGTCTAGTCTATAGTCTAGTCTATAGTCTAGTGTATTGTCTAGTCTATAGTCTAGTCTATAGTCTAGTCTATAGTCTAGTCTAGTCTATAGTCTAGTCTATAGTCTAGTCTATAGTCTAGTCTATAGTCTAGTCTATAGTCTAGTCTATAGTCTAGTCTATAGTCTAGTCTATAGTCTAGTCTATAGTCTAGTCTATAGTCTAGTCTAGTCTATAGTATAGTCTATAGTCTAGTCTAGTCTATAGTCTAGTCTAGTCTAGTCTAGTCTAGTCTGTAGCCTAGTCTATAGTCTAGTCTATAGTCTAGTCTATAGTCTAGTCTATAATCTAGTCTATAGTCTAGTCTATAGTCTAGTCTATAATCTAGTCTATAGTCTAGTCTATAGTCTAGTCTATAATCTAGTCTATAGTCTAGTCTATAGTCTAGTCTATAGTCTAGTCTATAGTCTAGTCTATAATCTAGTCTATAGTCTAGTCTATAGTCTAGTCTATAATCTAGTCTATAGTCTAGTCTATAGTCTAGTCTATAGTCTAGTCTATAGTCTAGTCTATAGTCTAGTCTATAGTATAGTCTATAGTCTAGTCTAGTCTAGTCTATAGTCTAGTCTATAGTCTAGTCTATAGTCTAGTCTATAGTCTAGTCTGTAGTCTAGTCTATAGTCTAGTCTATAGTCTTATCTATTATATAGTCTAAAGTCTATATTCTAGTCTAAAGTTTAATCTATTATGTGGTTTTCTTAATCTTATTTGCAATTTCGTTAACCCACTTTCAAATTCACCCACCTAACCAGCTAACTAACTAGCCTTCTACTACAATGTGAATATTTTGCCAAAAAAAAGGAAGAAAGTGCAACAGCAACAACAACCTTCAAAATTCCGGCCAAGAGTAATACCCTTTTGTCTTTTATTTGATGTTTGCTCATTTAGTTTGAACTGTTTGTTGGAATACCCTTTCGTTATCAGTTTAGTAATATCATTATCAACGCCATCATCAAAATGTTTTGACCACCACCACAAAACAAGGCACCCATGCCAATAACAACATCATCATCATCGTGAGCAACATATAACCATCGTTGTTGTCGTCGTAGTAGTCATCGTCATCATAACATCATTGAATTAAGGTCTACATGCAAAAATAAACACCTTCAAAAGTAAGCAGTAGATGTTTTCATATCAGCTTATGAGTGTTAAAATTACACTGAAAATAATTATTTCAGTGTATAATGCAATAGTTGTAACATGTATATAGTGCTCGTCCATAGACTACATTTTGGCATCGTCTATAGACAAATCTACAGTTTTGTTTAAAGACTGGTTGGTCTAAAGTCTCTTCTCTTGACTGGTCTGTAGTCAGGTCTATAGGCTAGTCTATAGACTGGTCTTTAATCTTTTCTATAGACTATCGTTAGTCGCTTCTATAAACTGGTCTATAGTCTCATTTATCGATTGATCTACGTTGTCATTTATAGTCGTCTAGAGATTGGGAAATAGGCTCGTATATAGACTAGTCTATAGGTTACTATTTTATCTCTGTTATTGACTACTCCATAGTCTCGTCTCCTTTTGAAATAATCTTCATTAATAAAGTAAGATTCTTTAAAATTTCTCTCCATGTATTTTTTACACAATCGAATAATATCGTCCATCTACTCGTTCAACACCGTAGAAGTCTGCTTTGCATTGCCTTGGCCTTTCTGCACAAAGTTTTTGACCGAAAACACACTAAATTTAATGTTCACTGACTTGCATTCAACACCTTAATTTAGTTTTGACCAAAAAGAGAAAGAAAGTATGCGTCGTATATCAGTGTGTTTTACAATTTTTGTTTTTAAACACATTTTTAACAACCTTTTATTTGTTTACAGACATGTCAGGATGAAAGTGGTAGATAAAATGCAATTACATGCGATTATCGGTAATGCAGTCCAAGTAGAGTAAAAACAACTACAACTACAAGAAACATGTGAAAAAGGTCCTGACTTCTAAGCCAAACCAAATTATGTATTACAACAAAATGTTTATGGATGGGCAGTAAATGAGTACATACAACAACTATAAAATATATTTGTATACCATATACATAGTTATTGACCGGCAAGAATTCTGAATGAAAAATCTATGTAAACTTGTGTGTACCTTCTAAATGTTGTAAAATTATGAAATATATAATTTACAGTTAGAACAACAGTGTACAGCGGTGTTATTTTATAACCCTCCAAAAATATAACAAAATTATGAATAAACATGATGTAAAATGTCAAATTGACCATTGACTGACCATCATATAGAGGGTAATGAGAGTGAATGTTGTGTGTCTCTCCCTTGGTGTATAATTTAGAAATTAAAGGGTCTTAAAGTTTTTTTATAACTTTTATGATTAAATTTTAAAAAGCCATTAACAGCATATGCAATTGTATGCACTTGCAAAAAAATACTGGAATATGGAAATATTACATTATTAAGAGTAATATTTATTTTGTGTAGTTTAAGCAAAACCCAAAGAAATGAACTAGACTATAGACTAGACTATAGACTAGACTATAGACTAGATTATAGACTACACTATAGACTAGACTATAAATTAGACTATAGACTAGACTATAGACTAGACTGTAGACTAGACTATAGACTAGACTACAGACTAGACCATAGACTGGACCATGGACTAGACTATAGACTAGACTATATACTAGACTATGGACTAGACTATAGACTAGACATTAAACAAGACTATAGACTGGGCTATAGACTAGACTATAGACTAGACTATAGACTTGACTATAGACTAGACTATAGACTAGATTATAGACTAGACTATAGACTATACTATAGACTAGACTATAGACTACACTATATATTAGACTATAGACTAGACTATATACTAGACTATAGATTAGACTATAGACTAGACTATAGACTAGACTATAGACTAGACTATAGACTAGACTATAGAATAGACTATAGACTAGACTATCGATTAGACTATAGACTAGACTATAGACTAGACTATAGACTAGACTATAGACTAGACTATAGACTAGACCATAGACTGGACTATGGACTAGACTATAGACTAGACTATATACTAGACTATGGACTAGACTATAGACTAGACTTCAGACAATACTATAGACTGGGCTATAGACTAGACTATAGACTTGACTATAGACTAGACTATAGACTAGATTATAGACTAGACTATAGACTATACTATAGACTAGACTATAGACTAGACTATAGACTACATTATAGATTACACTATAGACTACACTATAGACTACACTATAGACTAGACCATAGACTAGACTATAAACTAGACTATAGACTAGACTATAGACTAGACTATAGACTAGACTATAGACTAGACTATAGACTAGACTATAGACTAGACTATAGACTAGACTATAGATTAGACAATAGATTATACTATAGACTAGACTATAGACTAGACTATAGACTAGACTATAGACTAGACTATATACTAGACTATAGACTAGACTATAGACTAGACTATAAACTAGACTATAGACTAGACTATAGACTAGACCATAGACTAGACTATAGACTAGACTATAGACTAGACTATAGACTATAGACTAGACTATAGACTAGACTATAGACTAGACTATAGACTAGACTATAGACCTAGACTATAGACTAGACTATAGACTAGACTATAGACTAGACTATAGCCTAGACTATAGCCTAGACTATAGCCTAGACTATAGCTAGACTATAGACTAGACTATAGACTAGACTATAGACTAGACTATAGACTAGACTATAGACTAGACTATAGACTAGACTATAGACTAACTATAGACTAGAATAGGACTTATAGCTAACTATAGACTAGACTATAGACTAGACTATAGACTAGACTATAGACTAGACTATAGACTAGACTATAGACTAGACTATAGACTAGACTATAGACTAGACTATAGACTAGACTATAGACTAGACTATAGACTAGACTATAGACTAGACTATAGACTAGACTATAGACTAGACTATAGACTAGACTATAGACTAGACTATAGACTAGACTATAGACTAGACTATAGACTAGACTATAGACTAGACTATAGACTAGACTATAGACTAGACTATAGACTAGACTATAGACTAGACTATAGACTAGACTATAGACTAGACTATAGACTAGACTATAGACTAGACTATAGACTAGACTATAGACTAGACTATAGACTAGACTATAGACTAGACTATAGACTAGACTATAGACTAGACTATAGACTAGACTATAGACTAGACTATAGACTAGACTATAGACTAGACTATAGACTAGACTATAGACTAGACTAGACTAGACTATAGACTAGACTATAGACTAGACTATAGACTAGACTATAGACTAGACTATAGACTAGACTATAGACTAGACTATAGACTAGACTATAGACTAGACTATAGACTAGACTATAGACTAGACTAAGACTAGACTATAGACTAGACTATAGACTAGACTATAGACTAGACTATAGACTAGACTATAGACTAGACTATAGACTAGACTATAGACTAGACTATAGACTATAGCCTAGACTATAGACTAGACTATAGCCTAGACTATAGACTAGACTATAGACTAGACTATAGACTAGACTAGACTAGACTATAGACTAGACTATAGACTAGAATATAGACTACACTATAGACTGGAATAGACTAGACTATAGAGTAGACTATAGACTAGACTATAGACTAGACTAGACTATAGACTAGACTATAGACTAGACTATAGACTAGACTATAGACTAGACTAGACTATAGACTAGACTATAGACTAGACTATAGACTAGACTATAGACTAGACTATAGACTAGACTATAGACTAGACTATAGACTAGACTATAGACTAGACTATAGACTAGACTATAGACTAGACTATAGACTAGACTATAGACCAGACTGTAGACTAGACTATAGCCTAGACTATAGCCTAGACTATAGACTAGACTATAGACTAGACTATAGACTAGACTATAGACTAGACTATAGACTAGACTAGACCAGACTATAGACTAGACTATAGACTAGACTGTAGACTAGACTATAGACTAGACTATAGACTAGACTATAGACTAGACTATAGACTAGACTATAGACTAGACTATAGACTAGACTATAGACTAGACTATAGACTAGACTATAGACTAGACTATAGACTAGACTATAGACTAGACTATAGACTAGACTATAGACTAGACTATAGACTAGACTATAGACTAGACTATAGACTAGACTATAGACTAGACTATAGACTAGACTATAGACTAGACTATAGACTAGACTACAGACTAGACTATAGACTAGACTATAGACTAGACTATAGACTAGACTATAGACTAGACTATAGACTAGACTAGACTATAGACTAGACTATAGACTAGACTATAGACTAGACTATAGACTAGACTATAGACTAGACTATAGACTAGACTAGACTATAGACTAGACTATAGACTAGACTATAGACTAGACTATAGACTAGACTATAGACTAGACTATAGACTAGACTATAGACTAGACTATAGACTAGACTGTAGACTAGACTATAGACTAGACTATAGACTAGACTATAGACTAGACTATAGACTAGACTATAGACTAGAACTATAGACTAGACTATAGACTAGACCTATAGACTAGACTATAGACTAGACTATAGACTAGACTATAGACTAGACTATAGACTAGACTATAGACTAGACTATAGACTAGACTATAGACTAGACTATAGACTAGACTATAGACTAGACTATAGACTAGACTATAGACTAGACTATAGACTAGACTATAGACTAGACTATAGACTAGACTATAGACTAGACTATAGCTAGACTATAGACTAGACTATAGACTAGACTATAGACTAGACTATAGACTAGACTATAGACTAGACTATAGACTAGACTATAGACTAGACTATAGACTAGACTATAGACTAGACTATAGACTAGACTATAGACTAGACTATAGACTAGACTATAGACTAGACTAGACTGGACTATAGACTAGACTAGACTATAGACTAGACTATAGACTAGACTATAGACTAGACTATAGACTAGACTATAGACTAGACTATAGACTAGACTATAGACTAGACTATAGACTAGACTATAGACTAGACTATAGACTAGACTATAGACTAGACTATAGACTAGACTATAGACTAGACTAGATTTGACTTTTTTCGGTGATACAAATGATCGATCTGCAATGCTGATGCTTTGTATTTTGGACTCTCCTTATATCCACATCCGATCATTCCCTAGTTAAGCTTCTAAACTTTTAACATAAATTTCTTACCCATCAACTCCACAGTGCGTCAGTCACTTAATTTATTAATTTAGTTGTTGTTTTAGTTGCTGCACTCGTTGTTGTTGTTGATATTACACATAATTTCCATAAAAAGTCTTCCTGATTGTAAAAATGTATAAGTATGTTTATGTCTTTACGATTTGACGTGTATTTGACTAATCATACTCGTACCTACAACTAGTTTAAGTAGTGTTGAATATATACAAACTAACGAACGGGTAATAAACCAAATAAGTACGAATTATTAGTCAGGAAAAACAAAAAAAATTAACATGAAGAAAAAGACATCAACAGCAACATGAAGACGAAGAAAGCATGAAAGAATAAATGAATGAATGAAGAACCGCTTTGTTGACCAAACTAACCAACTAGCCAGGCAGCCAGCCATCGAGCCAATTTAAAGAAATGAATGAACATGAGACAGGGTGTGTGCCAAACCATAAAAATATTGTTGATGTTGTTGTTATTGCTGTTGCTGTTTAACATGAAAGCTTGTTCGCAACATAAAAATTGATTTGTAAGAATTTAGTTTTACAGTTAAAACACATACACTTAAAGTGTATTGCTTACATAGTAGTAAGAACCACTTGACCAATGATTTTGAATCGATCGAAAGTTTGTAAGAAAACACAGAACTAAAGTTAAATTTTGGCAGTAATAAGTAAAAATCAAATTCATACATTGATTGCTGAATTATAACAGTTTTAGCCGATTTTTACAGATTATAGTTTTTTCACTTACTTTTCCTGTGATGTGGTGAATGTGCTTCTTTTCCCCCACAACTTTGTTTAAAATTTTTGATCAATTGGTTTATCTATTTTCATTAAGTAAGTGTGGCGAATATGTGAAAAATTCTCCAACAAGATGAAATAATTTTAGTTTTAAATGTAGAGGAAAAGAAATACAATGTATTGAAAAAACATATGCAAAGAATTTACCTATTAAGGTGGTGGCAAAGATTTAAATATTTACACTCAAGCAAATAATGTTGGTAGATAATATTTCAAAAATGTATTGACTTTCTCTAAGACGATTTCACTTATTTCTATACAACAACAGAAAAATAAATAATAAGTATTTCAAGTAGAGTTTAAAAATTCCACGAAAAATCAACATAATGTCTGTAGAGTCTACAAAATTTAGAACATCAAATCCATATACATACATAAGTAAATTAAATTAATTATTTCTAGGGCCGGTTGAAACTTTCCGAAAAGACACCTAATTCTGCCATCGTTTTTATTGAATGACAGGTTGAAGTCCATTTCAGAAATATCGACAATTTTAACGGGAAATCAGCATAAAAGCGTTATGGAGTTATAAGAAGTTCTGGCTCTAAATATCGTTTTACGATATTTAGAGCCATCGTTTTACGATGTTTGACCAAAGAACAATGAAATGGATTGGCTATATAGCGAAGAGTAGGTCCATTAATTTCACTTTGTTTCTGAGTAGAACTGGAAATGTTATGACTAGAAACACACACGGGGCAAGGAGAGTTGTATCTCTCCTTTTTTAGAAACCTATGAAATGAAATCCAATATAGCAGCATATGTTGATATGAGCCATATTTCTTCCAACGATAAGTAACCTCATGAAATCAACTCAGAAAAAGGTGTAGGTGTTAAGAGAGATACACGGGCCCAAACTCCCAAGTATGGTTACATCAAATCCGAAGAAATACACCTGTGCCACTATGGGGCCTTTTGTGCACTCCTTTTCGTGGAAAATGTTTGTTGGTAAAAACAAAAGCCTTATATAGTATTTGCTAAATGTATTATCGTCCGATGTTCAGAAACTCAGTTTCCTGGACATAATTCCTAAGAACTTTCCAATCAGTGTTCGTGAGGGATATTATATCCGGAATAATATCACTTCCAAGATATTTGGATCTAATTTCGGCGAAAGCCTGACAATGGCAAAGAAAATGCTTCAGAGTTTTACTGTCCTCTCTACATGCTCTACATTCGTCTGAATCCGCAGGTCCAATTTTGTAAAGGTGAGCCCGTAATCCTGTGTGTCCACTCAGAATACGTAACATCATACTAACCTCAGACTTGTTCATTTTTAGGAGGCTTCTCGCCCTGCTATCGATAGGGTCCCCCATAGGATCTTTGTGCTTCTACCCATTATTCCAAGAGTCCTTATGTTCTCCCTTATGCTCCCAATTTAGAGCCATCCGTGTAGCAACGGATTCCTACTGGTATTTGCTCTAAAGTTCCGCTTGACCAAGACATTCTATCTGGGTTCAGCATTTCAAAGTTTCGGATATTTTCTGTCTATGGGCACGTCCTGTGATTGTGTATAGCCTTCCAATGTTTACAGTATACATTAATGACGAGTCCTATAACCGCTTTTGGCCACTTCACTTAAATTTATGAGCCGTTCGGCTGTTAGCGCCGCCTCATATCTTATATATGTATGTTGCAATGGGTGGAATATCTAGTTGGGTCTATACTTTTCTTAGTTTTCCCAGACAAATATCATATTTTGAAGTTTTGGCCATATTTAAGACTCTACAACAGCGCCAATACACCTTTTTTATAAACTTATATCATCGAATCTATCAACTTTAAAATAAGGGTTTAGACTTTGTTATATATTTTTCATTCTTCGAGATGTCTTAACTTAACGTTCAAAAAAACTATAAACTCCAAAAAAAATATCAGATTCGGATTATGTGCTTAAATCCTATTCTGAATTGTGGTTTACACACATCTGTTGGAGATCGAACAAACAGATTTTGCATTACGTACAGAGACAGACTTGTCATTGCCTTTATGACAGATTATTCTGTAGACGTACCGGCTCTTGACATATATATTAAGTATATTTCAGCTAAATGGACAGGACTGCATTTTTCTGGACAAGTACCTACTTTATGAAGAACCCTCCGACAAATAATACTACAGGATAAAAATGGATTCGAAACATACATAGTTCTTCGAAATGTTCTACGTTAAGCTTTGTCTTCAATAATTTGCCTTAGGCTTCTTCTAAATTCAAGAATAAAATCTTGTTCCCATCAAGGTTCTTAAGTTCAACGGAATAAGCTCGATATCTCTTTACGATTGCATTGACTGTCTGGTCCAACTCAGACTACACATATATAGTATGTATGGGCGACAGAAATAATGAATATCGAAAATGTCTTCCACAAAAAACCTTTAATCTTCTAAGGGTAGCACTGGAATAAAAACTAAGGTTTCTTAAGAAAATATTTCAAAAACAAATGACACTTAAAGTGCAGGGACTTTACAGACCATTTAACTAAATTTTTACAAATTGAAACCTTCAAAGGGTTTCGTATTTGGAATTGTGTAATAATGAAGTGCAGTTATTACAATAACCAGCAGTTTCAGGGAACTATACAGAACTAGTTATTTAACCTACCGCTTAGGGTCACAGCAGGTCCTAGAAGGAATTCAATTGACTCTTTAGAGACAGTAACCACTCATCACTTTGTCTACAAATGGATAATTGATTCTGCTATAAAACACCAAAAATGTTCCAAATGTTCTCTCTCTCTCTCTCTCTCTCTCTCTCTCGTTTACCTAGGGTACTGTAAAGTGACGACTATTATCGCCTTCGTTTATTACTGATCTTAACTTAAGTGTTAAAGAAATCAAGATTAATTTTTATACAAAATACCGTTAAAGTTAAGATTATAACTAATCATACAATCATAATACATACACTATTTTATTCATAAAATATATATCAAGCTCAATGTCCCACTGTCAAGTTTAAAACATTTTTTACAATGTAGTCATAATCATGATTGATTTCATTTTCTTCTTTTCATACATACTGTCATACACTTACTTATAAAAGTACTCGTACACAATAACTACACTTCAGTGATATTTTAATATTAAAGAAGCAAAATCAGTAAACTCCATTACAAAATTTGGTACTTATTGTATATGTTTTAGAAGCAGTTATATCCAAAAAATAATTTGTCTTTATTTTAAGTGCTAGATTTGGACCAGTGTTTTTTGTATTTGTTGTTTTTTTAACACAAAATGGAGTTTGCTAACTTGGCTTCTATAACGCTTATTTGTACATTTAAAACATATATAATGATTAAGTAACTTGTATAAGATGTGAGTGGGAATCTTTTGTTAAAACTTTTATTATTATTATGATTATTATTATTTCTTTAATAAATAATAAATCATTTGTATGAATATTCATTCAAATTGCCACTAAACTTAACAATTTACCTTAAAACTTGCACATACATACATTTTTTTTATATGGATATGAATGAGTACAAGTATTAAGTGTTAAATATAAAAGTGCGATTTAATGTCAAAATATTTTTGTTAATCCAATAATAATTTCCTACTTACAAATTCATGGAGAAGTGTATATGTACAGTTTTTTTTTTTTCAATATATCAGACATTTTATAAATACAAGTATTATTAATAGTAATAATAATAATAATGATGATGATGATGTTGAAAAAAAAAGTAAGTTGCTGCTGCTTAATCGGATTTGTCAAAGTGGAAAGAAAAACATGATTAAAACCCTTAAAAATCAATAATCACAAAATCTATTCGGAATTTAAAAGTTAGAAAACAAATGAACAAAACCACAGACCTGTTTCTTTAAGAAGCTTAATTGTTTAAAATTTGTTTATTAAGACATGTTTAACAAATATTTAAAGTGCCGAAAATAAAATATGAAAAATATGTATATTTTAGGGGATTAAATTTTGTTTTAAATCATCAATTATGATTAGGGATTTTGTTTAAAAGTCACAACTACTTTCACTTTTTAAAAATTTTAAATTTTATTAAATGTTTATAGCTTGGAATTGTTCAGTACATTTTTAGTAAAATTTTCCATTGTTCAGTACAAACCTTATTCATTCCATTTGGTAGTGTTACCAATACATATGTATAAACTTACTTCCACCAACAACTTGTCAGCAATTTTCATAAAATACATTCATTTCAATAAATTTGCCAAACATTTTAATGAATAAAACAAATTCTTCCTCATAAATTTCATAATTTTGTGCCTCTTTTTGCTTCTCTTATCCAAACAAACATTCCTTAAGCTTTTGAAATATTATGCAATATTTATGCTTCTTATTTTTTTTTTTTTGCTCCTTCACAACTGTTTCATTGCCAAATAACACTAAAAACCAAAAAAAAAAAAATGTCAGGGGAATTCATCAAATAGTTCATTCACCTTTTCAAAACTTTAACAACAAAAAATTATAAGCGCGCACTACTTTAACAAACTATTGTTTTAACATTGAATTTGCAGAATAGCAACAGATGACAGGATTTCCAACAGCAGCAATTGTATATAAGAAAATATGCAATTCTGTTTAGGGACATACGGAAATATTTTTGAGGAATTGACCAACTGTGTGTTTTTTTAGTTAGTTATAGTTTGTAGTTCTTTTAAAGGTGAGTTATCCTTAAGGTAACTAAGGAATAAGTCAATGAACTTTCACAAACTATATGTATGTAAGGAAACCTTGTAAAAGTAGTAGTTTAATAGATTTTAATAAACACTTGATGTTAAAAATTATACTACCTAATATTAACAAATTTACACCACAAAACTACTTGACCAGTACTTTTTTCTTATACTTTTAATTCAGTTCTAGTTCAGATCTAGTTCTAGTTCAGTTCTAGTTCAGTACTAGTTCAGTTCTAGTTCAGTTCTAGTTCAGTTCTAGTTCAGTTCTAGTTCAGTTCTAGTTCAGTTCTAGTTCAGTTCTAGTTCAGTTCTAGTTCAGTCTAGTTCAGTTCTAGTTCAGTTCTAGTTCAGTTCTAGTTCAGTTCTAGTTCAGTTCTAGTTCAGTTCTAGTTCAGTTCTAGTTCAGTTCTCTAGTTCCAGTTCTTTCTAGTTCAGTTCTAGTCAGTATTCATGTTCTAGTTCTAGTTGAGTCTCTAGTTCAGTTCTAGTTCAGTTCAGTAGTTCTAGTTCAGTTCTAGTTCAGTTCTAGTTCAGTTCTAGTTCAGTATAGTTCAGTTCTAGTTCAGGTTCTAGTTCAGTTCTAGTTCAGTTCTAGTTCAGTTCTAGTTCAGTTCTAGTTCAGTTCTAGTCAGTTCTAGTTCAGTTCTAGTTCAGTTCTAGTTCAGTTCTAGTTCAGTTCTAGTTCAGTTCTAGTTCAGTTCTAGTTCAGTTCTAGTTCAGTTCTAGTTCCGTTCTAGTTCAGTTCTAGTTCAGTTCTAGTTCAGTTCTAGTTCAGTTCTAGTTCAGTTCTAGTTCAGTTCTAGTTCAGTTCTAGTTCAGTTCTAGTTCAGTTCTAGTTCAGTTCTAGTTCAGTTCTAGTTCAGTTCTAGTTCAGTTCTAGTTCAGTTCTAGTTCAGTTATAGTTCAGTTCTAGTCAGTTCTAGTTCAGTTCTAGTTCAGTCTAGTTCAGTTCTAGTTCAGTTCTAGTTCAGTTCTAGTTCAGCTAGTGTTCAGTTCTAGTTCAGTTCTAGTTCAGTTCTAGTTCAGTTCTAGTTCAGTTCTAGTTCAGTTCTCGTTCAGTTCTAGTTCAGTTCTAGTTCAGTTCTAGTTCAGTTTAGTTCAGTTCTAGTTCAGTTCTAGTCAGTTCTAGTTCAGTTCTAGTTCAGTTCTAGTTCAGTTCTAGTTCAGTTCTAGTTAGTTCTAGTTCAGTTCTAGTTCAGTTCTAGTTCAGCTCTAGTTCAGTTCTAGTTCAGTTCTAGTTCAGTTCTAGTTCAGTTCTAGTTCAGTTCTAGTTCAGTTCTAGTTCAGTTCTAGTTCAGTTCTAGTTCAGTTCTAGTTCAATTCTAGTTCAGTTCTAGTTCAGTTGTAGTTCAGTTCTAGTTCAGTTCTATCGTCCTAGTTCAGTTCTATCGCCCAGTACATCCTTTGTCCAGTAAATTTTGCAATTATATATGTATATGAAAACAAACATGGTACTACTGGTGGCAAACTTCTGTTGAAGAATTTTCATTTCAGACTTGTTGTCATGTCAGTAATTAAGTGTATGAATGAACGAATAAATGTCAAAATGAATAAGCCCATATATGTATATACTACATACATACATATGTGGCTTTGAGATTAGCATAAATATTTTTCGCTTTCGGTTTTTTCACTTTGTTTTTTTTTTTTTTACCAATTTCACAAAAGTGCCAAACAATATTATTTTGGCATTAGGAATGTTCGTACAAAATAATTATACAATGTACTTACATACATAATATTTTATAACATATACACTCACTCTAACATACATACATACAAACATAGATAAGCTTTCAAACTAAACATACAAACATCATTAAAAGGTAATGAGCGAATGACTAAATAAAATAAAGAATAAAACATTTTTACAAATAAATTTACAAAATAGAAAAAAGTAGAAACTGCTAACGTCGTCAGAATGTCTACTTAGACTCGGAATAACAACAGAAACAACAATAGCAAAAATAATTTAAACATTTGTATCAGTAATATACATACCTATTGTATGTATGTTTGTGTGTAGAAATAGTACATTTATAGCTACATACATATGTATGTAAGTAAGTGTGTGCCTCTAATATAGATAAATAAATACCTACAAGTGTTAAATACTATAACATGAAATAAAATAAACTTTAAAAGAAATAAACTTAGAAGGATTTATATCACCAAAACAAAAGAAAAGAAGAAACATATATTAACCCATTGTTGATTTAACTTTCTGCTGAAAGGCAACGTTGTTGCTTTGTGTCAATGAAACTCTTAGAAAACACTTAGATGGCTCCATGTCGTGTTATATAATAACAAAATGATATTATAATGTGCATATGTTAAAGCGAATATAAAGAAAATACTATGGTAAGTGCAGAAAAGTTCTAGCGAATCTCTTCATTGTCCAGCAACATGTTGCAACATGAGTACCAAAGATCATGCGGTAGGTACACTGGGAAAAAATAATTGTAAGTGTTAGTAAGGGGCAAAATTTCATAATGTATTTTTTTATTTTCGAATTTTTCAACAATATCTTTAGCTCGAATTTGTCAAGATTAACATCGGAGAACTTAGCTAAAATAAGTTCTAGTTCAGATCTAGATTAGTTGTAGTTCAGTTCTGGTTCAGTTGTAGTTCACTTCTAATTCAGTTCTAACTCAGTTCTAGATTAGTTCTAGTTCAGTTCTAGTTCAATTTTAGTTCAATTCTAGTTCAGTTCTAGTTCAGTTCTAGTTCAGTTCTAGTTCAGTTCTCGTTCAGTTCTAGTTCAGTTCTAGTCCAGTTCTAGTTCAGTTCTAGTTCAGTTCTAGTTCAGTTCTAGTTCAGTTCTAGTTCAGTTCTAGTTCAGTTCTAGTTCAGTTCTAGTTCAGTTCTAGTTCAGTTCTAGTTCAGTTCTAGTTCAGTTCTAGTTCAGTTCTAGTTCAGTTCTAGTTCAGTTCTAGTTCAGTTCTAGTTCAATTCTAGTTCAGTTCTAGTTCAGTTCTAGTTCAGTTCTAGTTCAGTTCTAGTTCAGTTCTAGTTCAGTTCTAGTTCATTTCTAGTTCAATTCTAGTTCAGATCTAGTTCAGTTCTAGTTCAGTTCTAGTTCAGTTCTAGTTCAGTTCTAGTTCAGTTCTAGTTCAGTTCTAGTTCAGTTCTAGTTCAGTTCTAGTTCAGTTAGTTTCTAGTTCAGTTCTAGTTCAGTTCTAGTTCAGTTCTAGTTCAGTTCTAGTTCAGTTCTAGTTCAGTTCTAGTTCAGTTCTAGTTCAGTTCTAGTTCAGTTCTAGTTCAGTTCTAGTTCAGTTCTAGTTCAGTTCTAGTTCAGTTCTAGTTCAGTTCTAGTTCAGTTCTAGTTCAGTTCTAGTTCAGTTCTAGTTCAGTTCTAGTTCAGTTCTAGTTCAGTTCTAGTTCAGTTCTAGTTCAGTTCTAGTTCAGTTCTAGTTCAGTTCTAGTTCAGTTCTAGTTCAGTTCTAGTTCAGTTCTAGTTCAGTTCTAGTTCAGTTCTAGTTCAGTTCTAGTTCAGTTCTAGTTCAGTTCTAGTTCAGTTCTAGTTCAGTTCTAGTTCAGTTCTAGTTCAGTTCTAGTTCAGTTCTAGTTCAGTTCTAGTTCAGTTCTAGTTCAGTTCTAGTTCAGTTCTAGTTCAGTTCTAGTTCAGTTCTAGTTCAGCTCTAGTTCAGTTCTAGTTCAGTCCTAGTTCAGTTCTAGTTCAGTTCTAGTTCAGCTCTAGTTCAGTTCTAGTTCAGTTCTAGCTCAGTTCTAGTTCAGTTCTAGTTCAGTTCTAGTTCAGTTCTAGTTCAGTTCTAGTTCAGTTCTAGTTCAGTTCTAGTTCAGTTCTAGTTCAGTTCTAGTTCAGTTCTAGTTCAGTTCTAGTTCAGTTCTAGTTCAGCTCTAGTTCAGCTCTAGTTCAGCTCTAGTTCAGTTCTAGTTCAGTTCTAGCTCAGTTCTAGTTCAGTTCTAGTTCAGTTCAGTTCTAGTTCAGTTCTAGTTCAGTTCTAGTTCAGTTCTAGTTCAGTTCTAGTTCAGTTCTAGTTGAATTATAGGGATTCACCATGGTTTTTTTAAATTTCCTAAAGTCATTAAGCAAAGCTCACTTAGTTGCACAGATCATATTTTCCCCACATATATAATAGCAATACAAAATGTATTGTTATCATTAAATAACTGCTCAAATGACTTTCATTTGATAAATATACCAAACATTGTGAATAATCTCACAAATTAATTACATGCATCTGGCATAAAGATTTTTCATTTCAACGCCACTGTGATGAGGATTCCCAACAAACTAAAGGGTTAAAGTTTGAGCAGAACTAATTTTAAATATTTGCTTTTAATACATTTTTTTTTAAATTTAACAAATGACATTTAAATAAGATGGTTAGAGGAAAAAGGGTTGAATTATCAAATCAATATGCAAATGAGTTTAGGGTTCATTTTCAAAAATTGATAAATATAAATAATTTTTTTGTAAAAAGTAAAAAAAAAATATATAATCATAAATGTGCATATGTCATTACAAATAAAAATCATTATAACTTTTGGTAGGAAAAATGCTGAAAAAATACGTTAAAATATTTTAAAAATCATCCCAAGTGTTTTCAAAGATTTATTGAAGTTGACAAACTCATGTCAGGGATAGTTTTATAATGAATGTATGTATGTGTGTGTTCGCAGACAAACTAAACATTTGTATTTCATTAATAAAAAAGGAGGCTATTAAAAAAATTATTTCTAAAAACAATTAATAAAAAATCCTTATTCAGAAAAAATAAGGAAAAGGAGTCAGGCGGTCGACAGTTGTTGTATTTATTCGTTAGTAGCCGGTAGGTCGCTCGTTGGATCGTTCGATCTAACTGTTTTGTTGGCTGGTTGCATTTCCTGTATGAGTTTTTGTGCTGCTGCATGCTACTTTTACTGCTTCTTTTACATACTGCTGTTACTCATACTTTGTAGTTTTAAGTATTTGGTTGTTTTTTTTGTCGATTTTTTTCTATTCAGATGACATTTCCTTCCAGCCTGTTTAACCCTTTATTTAACTCTTCTAAAGCAATTTTAATAATTAATAAAGTGTTGTATGTTTGTGGACATTTAAAACAAATGGAAATAACCAAAAAACATACATGCAACCATAATGTAATCCCTTTTAGCTCTGAATGAACGAACACTCTGTGTTTGTGGAAGTCTATTGAGGGTTCAATAATTTGTGTAAAATGCATTTGTCACTGCATTTAATTTGCACATTCATGTCGAGTTTCACAAGGTTCTTGTTGTATTTTTTTTTCTCTCGTCTTTTCGAAACAATTCAATTTGATGTTTATTGAAAAGTAAAATAATGGAAAAATTGTATGACCACATAATTGAATGTTTATTACCCCACCAGAACACATGGTGTGAGAAACGATATACTATATAATTTAAGTGTCTATATAATACAGTTAGAAATTATTATATAGAGTAAAAATTTGGCTATATAATTTTTAATGTCAAGAGGTTATATTACTTTTACAAGGTCTTCTAAAGATGGACGTCTAGAAAAATTTACATAGATTGTGGACACTATGTGGACTATCTAGTCTATTGACTAGTCTGTATATTACCCTATTGACTAGTCTGTGGACTAGTCTATTCCCTGTTGACTAATCTGTGAACTATTAACTAATATTAGGACTAGGTTAGATGCCTGGCATCTATACTTTTGAGTACATGTTGTGCTACTATTCTATGGACTGACTGACTTGTCTATGAACTAGACTTTTAAGTAGTCTTCAAATAGTTTATTGATATGGTGTAGACTATGGACTAGATTATAGACTAGAATATGGACTAGACATGGACCAGATATTCGACTCGACTATGGACTAGACTATGGACTAGACTATGGACTAGCATATAGACTAGACTATGGACCAGACTATGGACTAGACTATGGACTAGACTATGGACTAGACTATGAACTAGTCTATGGACTAGACTATGGACTAGCCTATGGACTAGACTGGACTAATGGACTAGAATATGGACTAGACTATGGCCTAGACTATGGCCTAGACTATGGCCTAGACTATGTACTAGACTATGGACGAGACTATGGACTAGACTATGGACTAGACTATGGACGAGACTATGTACTAGACTTTGGACTAGACTATGGACTAGACTATGGACTAGACTATGGACCAGAATATGGGCTAGACTATGGTCTAGACTATGACTAGGCTATGACTAAACTATGACTAGACTATGAACTAGACTATGGTCTGGAATATGGGCTAGACTATGGACTAGACTATAAACTAGACTACGGCGAGACTATGGACTAGACTATGGACTAGATTATGGACTGGACTATGGACTAGACTATGTGCTAGACTTTGGACTAGACTATGGACTAGTCTATGGACTAGACTATGGACTAGACTATGGACTGGAATATAGACTAGACTATGGACTAGACTATGGACGAGACTATGGACTAGAATATGGACTAGACTATGGACTAGGATATGGACTAGATTATGGACTAGACTATGGACTAGAATATGGACTGGAATATGGACTAGACTATGGACTAGACTATGGACGAGACTATGGACTAGAATATGGACTAGACTATGGACTAGACTATGGACTAGACTATGGACTAGACTACGGAGTAGACTATGGACTAGACTATGGACTAGACTATGACTAGACTATGACTAGACTATAGACTATGACTAGACTATGACTAGACTAGACTATGACTAGACTATGACTAGACTATGACTAGACTGATGACTGAGACTATGACTAGACTATGACTAGACTATGACTAGACTATGACTAGACTATGACTAGACTATGACTAGACTATGACTAGACTATGACTAGACTATGACTAGACTATGACTAGACTATGACTAGACTATGACTAGACTATGACTAGACTATGACTAGACTATGACTAGACTATGACTAGACTATGACTAGACTATGACTAGACTATGACTAGACTATGACTAGACTATGACTAGACTATGACTAGACTATGACTAGACTATGACTAGACTATGACTAGACTATATGACTAGACTATGACTAGACTATGACTAGACTATGACTAGACTATGACTAGACTATGACTAGACTATGACTAGACTATGACTAGACTATGACTAGACTATGACTAGACTATGACTAGACTAGACTAGACTATGACTAGACTATGACTAGACTATGACTAGACTATGACTAGACTATGACTAGACTATGACTAGACTATGACTAGACTATGACTAGACTATGACTAGACTATGACTAGACCATGACTAGACTATGACTAGACCATGACTAGACTATGACTAGACTATGATTACACTATGACAGGTGGACCAGTCTTTGAACATGTCTATTAACAGAAAATCGGAGTGGGTAATTGTAAAGGAAGATTGTTTGATTGTGATCCCAAGAATACATTTATCTATGAATTTTTGAAATTATCAATGGCTTCTAGTTATGAACATTTTCTACTATAGATAAAACTAACAACAAAAAACACGAAACTAATCATCTCTTAGTATCAAAATATCAATTATTTAAATATTACTGAAAAAAAAACTACAGTAATAATTATTTGTAAAAATCATTTATCTGTAAGTGATTACAATATTCTCTAATGGTCATAAAATACAATTAAAGTTGAAATATTATTTAGTTGTTAAATTGTCTTTAAAATAATTTTCAAATTTATTTACAATGAAAATGAACAAAGAAAACAACAACAAATATCCCGTAATTACTTAATAATTTATAAATAAAAATAAATATTTCAAACAAAAATTATATTTAGTTTTTTTAAAAAGTTGTTTTATTTTTTGTTTTAATTTGTATTTGTAGTTGTTGTATGTGGTATATGTATTTCAAAATGACATTTGTTGTATTTGTTTAACGTATATTTATGTGTATTTTTTCATAATTTATGTTAACATATGTTTTTGTATTATATTTGTTTGTAGGTTTGTCTTTTTGGGGATATTTTGTTGACAGGTCTCATAATTCAAAAAAAAAAAAAAATGAATTTTTCTTTTTGTTTTAGCTGCCTGGCTGCTCTTTAACTTGAAATATTTCTTAACAATACATAAATATTAGATATATCTATACAACTTATAGTTAGATATTCACACATATTTATACATAAATGTAGAAATATGAAATATTCAAACATGAATGTTTTTATTTGTATGTACATTGTACACGAGTATTTAGATGTATAAATAAATATATTTGTACTCAATTTTTTAACAATATTTTAAATGCTAGAACAAGTAGGAAGTTCATAAATTATTTATATATAACACACATAAATATTAGCAGAAATATGAAGATACATGAACACACTTTTATGTACGAACACTTGTGAAAATCTTTAATTTGATCAAATTTCCTTTAATGTTTCTTCTTTTGGTAGAGATTTTTATTTTTAAAGCAAATGCAGATACAGTTTTTAATTGAATAATTTATTTATTTGACCCTATTATTAAAACAAATTGTAAACAGGATTACATGCTAAAAAAAAACAAATATTTTTGTTGCCTATTTAAAGGTCGTATATAAGATCGAAAATTCGAAAAATATTATAAAAAGACATTTTTCGAAATTTTGAAAATATAGACAATAATAAGAATATCAATAAAATGTTCATATGCATATCCAAATCCCTGGAAATGTTTCGAACTTAAGTTCAAATTCTCGAATTAGTTAGTTAATTTGAATACTACAACACTAACCACTAACCTACAGAATGCCACCGGCTTCTAAAAATTTTGCAACTGAAAAAATCGATTTGGATGAAATTTGCATCAAGGTTAGTAATATTGGATAGTAGGCCAGACAAAGTTGAAGATTTTGGTCGTACAGGGTTTTTTCAAATGACTGTAGCTTTTCACCTATTGGTCCTAGCAAAAATTTTCTGAAAGAGTTTAGATAGCTATTTCTCCACTATTTAAGTTAGTTAGTTAGGTTAGGTTGATAGAAGGATGTATCTACATCAAATCGGAAGAAATACACCTAGGCCACTATCGGGCCATTTGTGGGCTTCTTTACATGGAAAATGTTTGTTGGTAAAAACAAAAACCTTATATAGTATTCACTAAATGTATTATCGTCCGATGTTCAGAAACTCAGTTTCCTGGACCTGATTCCAAAAAATTTCCAAATCAGTATTCGTGAGGGATATAATATCACTTCCAAGATATTTGGATCTGATTTCGACGAAAGCCTGACAATGGCAAAGAGAGTGCTCCAGAGTTTCACTGTCCTCTCTACATGCTCTACATTCGTCTGAATCCGCCCGTCCAATTTTGTATAGGTGTGACCGTAATCCTTATTGTCCTGCTCTCCTTAGGGCAACCCCATAGGATCTTTGTGGTTCTACCCACGGTTAGTTAGTTAGTTAGTTAGTAGTTAGTTAGTTAGTTAGTTAGTTAGTTAGTAGTAGTTAGTTAGTTAGTTAGTTAGTTAGTTAGTTAGTAGTTAGTTAGTTAGTTAGTTAGTTAGTTAGTAGTTAGTTAGTTAGTTAGTTAGTTAGTTAGTTAGTTAGTTAGTTAGTTAGTTAGTTAGTAGTTAGTTAGTTAGTTAGTTAGTTAGTTAGGTTAGTTAGTTAGTTAGTTAGTTAGTTAGTTAGTTAGTTAGTTAGTTAGTTAGTTAGTAGTTAGTTAGTTAGTTAGTAGTTAGTTAGTTAGTTAGTTAGTTAGTTAGTTAGTTAGTTAGTAGTAGTTAGTTAGTTAGTTAGTTAGTTAGTTAGTTAGTTAGTTAGTTAGTTAGTTAGTAGTTAGTTAGTTAGTTAGTTAGTTAGTTAGTTAGTTAGTAGTTAGTTAGTTAGTAGTTAGTTTAGTTAGTTAGTTAGTTAGTTAGGTTAGTTAGTTAGTTAGTTAGTTAGTTAGTTAGTTAGTTAGTTAGTTAGTTAGTTAGTAGTTAGTTAGTTAGTTAGTTAGTTAGTTAGTTAGTTAGTTAGTAGTTAGTTAGTTAGTTAGTTAGTTAGTTAGTTAGTTAGTTAGTTAGTTAGTTAGTTAGTTAGTTAGTTAGTTAGTTAGTTAGTTAGTTAGTTAGTTAGTTAGTTAGTTAGTTAGTAGTAGTTAGTTAGTTAGTTAGTAGTTAGTTAGTTAGTAGTTAGTTAGTTAGTAGTTAGTTAGTTAGTTAGTTAGTTAGTTAGTTAGTTAGTTAGTTAGTAGTAGTTAGTTAGTTAGTTAGTTAGTTAGTTAGTTAGTTAGTTAGTTAGTTAGTTAGTTAGTTAGTTAGTAGTTAGTTAGTTAGTTAGTTAGTTAGTTAGTAGTAGTTAGTAGTTAGTTAGTTAGTTAGTTAGTTAGTTAGTTAGTTAGTTAGTTAGTTAGTTAGTTAGTTAGTTAGTTAGTTAGTTAGTTAGTTAGTTAGTTAGTTAGTTAGTTAGTAGTTAGTTAGTAGTTAGTTAGTTAGTTAGTTAGTTAGTTAGTTAGTTAGTTAGTTAGTTAGTTAGTTAGTTAGTAGTTAGTTAGTTAGTTAGTTAGTTAGTTAGTTAGTTAGTTAGTTAGTTAGTTAGTTAGTTAGTTAGTTAGTTAGTTAGTAGTTAGTTAGTAGTTAGTTAGTTAGTTAGTTAGTTAGTTAGTTAGTTAGTTAGTTAGTTAGTTAGTTAGTTAGTAGTTAGTTAGTTAGTTAGTTAGTTAGTTAGTTAGTTAGTTAGTAGTTAGTTAGTTAGTTAGTTAGTAGTTAGTTAGTTAGTTAGTTAGTTAGTTAGTTAGTTAGTTAGTAGTTAGTTAGTTAGTTAGTTAGTTAGTTAGTTAGTAGTTAGTTAGTTAGTTAGTTAGTTAGTTAGTTAGTTAGTTAGTTAGTTAGTTAGTTAGTTAGTTAGTAGTTAGTTAGTTAGTTAGTTAGTTAGTTAGTTAGTTAGTTAGTTAGTTAGTTAGTTAGTTAGTTAGTTAGTAGTTAGTTAGTTAGTTAGTTAGTTAGTTAGTTAGTTAGTTAGTTAGTTAGTTAGTTAGTTAGTTAGTTAGTAGTAGTAGTTAGTTAGTTAGTTAGTTAGTTAGTAGTTAGTTAGTTAGTTAGTTAGTTAGTTAGTTAGTTAGTTAGTTAGTAGTTAGTTAGTTAGTTAGTTAGTTAGTTAGTTAGTAGTTAGTTAGTTAGTTAGTTAGTTAGCCTACAATTGAATTGATCTTCAAACTTCTTTTGACGAATACTGCCTTAAAATCATAGCTTCCGAACCACAAAAATCATCTCTCGCACGTTGAAACCAATAAAACACATTCACCTTACAAAACCTTACTATTTCCTCACAAATATCCAACACTACCACCAATATGCCTTTAAACAATCGCTCTGATATGAAAAGCATAAAATCTAAATCACGTCTCCACTCTGATATTTTCCAATATCATCAACATTCATTTCGAAAACAAATAATACTAGCTGCCAATAATGTTGGCATTAAGCATTAAAAACACTGTTAGTGTTCACTTAAACATATCTATCAATGCAACACTGCATACGATCAAAACAAATAAAAGTTGCAACCTCAAAAAAATGAAATAAAAAGGCAACATTGAAACATTATAGACATAAACATATCTTTATCTAAGTAAATCCATCTACCTAACGCAAAAAATCTATTTATTTACGAAGTGAGAGGAAACTTTTATTAACACGAAAAAAAATACTGAAAACAAAATATAAAAATCTTCATATGAGTAAAGTTTTGTACATAACATAATAAAAGCAACAAGAAAAACAACAACATTAACAATAAAATTAAGAAAAATCAACAACAACAACAATTTTAATAAAACAACAACATTAAAAACGAACACATGAAGACAAAAACTATTACAACCATTACTTTTCAACACTTTCAGTATTACTATCGAATGAATTGGTACAAAAAAGTGCAAAAATCTAAGTACGTGTTCGTTGGTTTTTTTACTTGAACGTACAAAAATATTGTATGTAACGGAGTACCAGTGAATTGAGGCGGATGAGAAACGTTCGAACTATTAAAATGTCGACGCAATGAGTTACATACTTTTTTTATAGCTCGTTCCAACATAATAAAAATTTCAGAAAAAAAACACAAAAAATATTAAGGAAAAGTGAACACAAAAAAAAAATGATTGTAAAATCGGAGGTGAACTTTAAAAGGTACTTTGTCCAAATACCAGATGATACACATTTACGAGTTATATAGTCAACTGTGCCGATTTCTTTAGGCTGCCATTATTGGTTCCATCTTTTCAATGCATATAATTTTAAACTTGTAAATATTTCGAACATATTTTGAAAATAATTCGATATCTGGTGAATTATTTAAGATATCGTAACAAAATTAGTTTAAGCATAGGTGTTCTCAAGTTGTTCGGCTTCATAGGACAAATGAGGTTAAATGGGTTATATTGAATGAAACGACATCTTTTCCATCAAAAATCTTCTTTTTTTAATTTCTGCCCGAACTTTTGAATGTGTTCCGTTGATATCACCGATCAAAAGATGATTTGTGCGATTCAGAGTCCCAAAAAAGTTTGGAAATCAAGAATTATTGGTATTACTCCATGAAAATTGTTAACAAGCTTAATAAGAGCTTGCAAAATAACCGGAAGCTACTCAAACAGTAATTTCAAAACGTTTGCGAGCTGCAGGATTCATTAAAAAGCAGGGGAATTGGTTACCACACGAATTTATATCGAGAGTCCTTGGAAGTCAAGTCCGAAAAAACTGCTCGAAAGTTATACATGAAAATCAGTTTTTCACTGAATCATTACTCGCGGTGAAAAATGGATCCATTACGATTGCCTGAAGCGTAAGAGATAGTATATGAAGAATGGCTTAATAGACACTAAGGTAATGCTTTGTATTTTGTGGACCAACATAAGCCGTTTGATGCGAATATTGTCCGAAAACTCCCGGAATATGTGATCCGATATGAAAACGTAATATTTCATCATGCCAATGCTCGCTTATCCATACATACTAGTTAAAAGCTAGTTATAAAGAAGTGGCATGGAAGTTTTGCCTCAACCGCCTTATACTCCAGACTGTACCTCATCCGAATATTAATTGTTTCGATCGATGCAGAATACCCTTTCTGGGATAAGCTTTACTTCAGAACATCGTATCCGAAATGTACTTGCATCGTTCTTAGTCTCAAAAGATCAGACGGCATATCGGAATTCAGGACAAAGTTAAGCTGCTGAGTTTTGATCCAGAAGTTATTGGCGTAACATTTTTATATAAAGTGAACATTAAAAAACCGGTTCTGCTCTATCACTTGGCAATTTAATAAGATAAATCGTAGACCTAAAATAAATCAGAACTGAATGTATAGCTCAGAAGCTTTATTAAAAAAAAGGTCAAAAAGGTCTTGCATATCGACTAAGAACCAGACGTGAATCTAAATTCGAACATTATATGATACGAATTAAGATCTATAGTCGATACTTATGAGATATAACTGCAATGCAAGAGTAGTTTAAGATTAAATGATCAAATGAGATACGAGTTAGAAAACTTAATTTCACTCTATAAACTTCCTCTGTCTTCCTCTAAACCGAACTGCCAACACCAATTTATTTCTATTTCTTGTAGGCAATCTCTTTTTCGACTGATTTGTGTTTGCACCTTCTAAGTATGTAGTTTGGAGTTAGAGATCCAGTTATAGGGAGAGCCTCGCACCGATATCAACCTTAGTGCCTTCATCTGTAATTTGCCGACCGTTATATAATGTAATCGAAAGATCCCAACTCAATATCGGAGTATTTATAACACTTAAGTTAATTAAAAATAATCTAAATTGTATTATTAAGAGATTTAACTTTAGAATCCCAATAATCTATAGAATTTTGAAGCTTGAACTCTCAAAAGTTATTTGTTGCACCATCTCTGCAATCAGTTTTTTTCTTTCATCTTAATATATTAAATATTGTACTATTTTAACGCTTTCAAAAGCTCACATTGAAAGGTGTAAAACACATAAAATATGACGGAAACCTAAGAAAAAATAACTTAACAAAAAACCAAATATAATTCTTAAAGGAAATATGTATAAATGTACGAATACGAACATTTCCAAAATTCAAATACAGAAAAACCAACTATAAATATGAATGAATAAGCAAACGATTGAATGAATGCTTAAATACATAAATCTTAATTATGTTCCAATTTTACACAGATTTAACAGGTTGAAAATTATTTCCATCTACAAGTGTTTCAGAAACATAAACAAGAGAAAGTTTTTACTCGGTAAATACATCAATCTTTCAGCAGTCTATTAAAAGCAAGACAGAGACACGCACTCTCACACAAAACGAAATTAATGATCTTTGGTGAGTTTTTAAAGAAAAAAAAAATAAAATAAAATTTTAATAGAACTATTTATGTATTGGAAAACTTTTATTTGGAAATAAAAATTATGGCAAGATACTTATAAGAGATCAGAAGCTCTGTGTATTCAAGGAATGTTTTGTTAATGTTGTATCTATGTTTCTAATCTAATTAACTGACATTCTTTAATAATTATTGCACTGACCTCCTAAAGTTAAATATCTAAAATTTGACAAGTTGTATAACAAACGAATAGTTGCACACTTTAAAACTCATGTACTTCTTGTGTTAAGAACTGATCAAATACATTGTTTCACGTAAATAAAGTTTTCCGTTCATTATACGTTTAGAAACGACAAATAAAAGAAGCAACAAATACAAGTCAGAAAGTATAATCGGCCATTGCCGACTACATGAGATCCTATTTTTAACTTGGACAATCTGTAGTCTATTTCATAATCTAGTCCAAATTCTATTCTATAGTCGAGTCTAGTTTAAAGCGTAGTCAATCTCCTAGTCTATAGTCTAGTCTATATTCTAGTCTATAGTCTAGTCTAAAGTCTAGTCTAGTCTATAGTCTAATCTATAGTCTTGTCTATAGTCTAGTCTATAGTCTAGTCTATAGTCTAGTCTATAGTCTAGTCTATAGTCTAGTCTATAGTCTAGTCTATAGTCTAGTCTATAGTCTAGTCTATAGTCTAGTCTATAGTCTAGTCTATAGTCTAGTCTATAGTCTAGTCTATAGTCTAGTCTATAGTCTATAGTCTAGTCTATAGTCTAGTCTATAGTCTAGTCTATAGTCTAGTCTATAGTCTAGTCTATAGTCTAGTCTATAGTCTAGTCTATAGTCTAGTCTATAGTCTAGTCTATAGTCTAGTCTATAGTCTAGTCTATAGTCTAGTCTATAGTCTAGTCTAGTAGTCTCTAGTCTATAGTCTAGTCTATAGTCTAGTCTATAGTCTAGTCTATAGTCTAGTCTATAGTCTAGTCTATAGTCTAGTCTATAGTCTAGTCTATAGTCTAGTCTATAGTCTAGTCTTATAGTAGATAGTCTAGTCTATAGTCTAGTCTATAGTCTAGTCTATAGTCTAGTCTATAGTCTAGTCTATAGTCTAGTCTATAGTCTAGTCTATAGTCTAGTCTATAGTCTAGTCTATAGTCTAGTCTATAGTCTAGTCTATAGTCTAGTCTATAGTCTAGTCTATAGTCTAGTCTATAGTCTAGTCTATAGTCTAGTCTATAGTCTAGTCTATAGTCTAGTCTATAGTCTAGTCTATAGTCTAGTCTATAGTCTAGTCTATAGTCTAGTCTATAGTCTAGTCTATAGTCTAGTCTATAGTCTAGTCTATAGTCTAGTCTATAGTCTAGTCTATAGTCTAGTCTATAGTCTAGTCTATAGTCTAGTCTATAGTCTAGTCTATAGTCTAGTCTATAGTCTAGTCTATAGTCTAGTCTATAGTCTAGTCTATAGTCTAGTCTATAGTCTAGTCTATAGTCTAGTCTATAGTCTAGTCTATAGTCTAGTCTATAGTCTAGCCTAGTCTATAGTCTAGCCTAGTCTATAGTCTAGCCTAGTCTATAGTCTAGCCTAGTCTATAGCCTAGCCTAGTCTATAGTCTAGCCTAGTCTATAATCTAGCCTAGTCTATAGTCTAGCCTAGTCTATAGTCTAGTCTATAGTCTAGCCTAGTATAGTCTATATAGTCTAGTCTATAGTCTAGTCTATAGTCTAGTCTATAGTCTAGTCTATAGTCTAGTCTATAGTCTAGTCTATAGTCTAGTCTATAGTCTAGTCTATAGTCTAGTCTATAGTCTAGTCTATAGTCTAGTCTATAGTCTAGTCTATAGTCTAGTCTATAGTCTAGTCTATAGTTAGATAGTCTAGTCTATAGTCTAGTCTATAGTCTAGTCTATAGTCTAGTCTATAGTCTAGTCTATAGTCTAGTCTATAGTCTAGTCTATAGTCTGTCTATAGTCTAGTCTATAGTCTAGTCTATAGTCTAGTCTATAGTCTAGTCTATAGTCTAGTCTATAGTCTAGTCTATAGTCTAGTCTATAGTCTAGTCTATAGTCTAGTCTATAGTCTAGTCTATAGTCTAGTCTATAGTCTAGTCTATAGTCTAGTCTATAGTCTAGTCTATAGTCTAGTCTATAGTCTAGTCTATAGTCTAGTCTATAGTCTAGTCTAGTCTAGTCTATAGTCTAGTCTATAGTCTAGTCTATAGTCTAGTCTATAGTCTAGTCTAGTCTAGTCTATAGTCTAGTCTATAGTCTAGTCTATAGTCTAGTCTATAGTCTAGTCTATAGTCTAGTCTATAGTCTAGTCTATAGTCTAGTCTATAGTCTAGTCTATAGTCTAGTCTATAGTCTAGTCTATAGTCTAGTCTATAGTCTAGTATATAGTCTAGTCTATAGTCTAGTCTATAGTCTAGTCTATAGTCTAGTCTATAGTCTAGTCTATAGTCTAGTCTATAGTCTAGTCTATAGTCTAGTCTATAGTCTAGTCTATAGTCTAGTCTATAGTCTAGTCTATAGTCTAGTCTATAGTCTAGTCTATAGTCTAGTCTATAGTCTAGTCTATAGTCTAGTCTATAGTCTAGTCTATAGTCTAGTCTATAGTCCTATAGTCTAGTCTATAGTCTAGTCTATAGTCTAGTCTTCTATAGTCTATAGTCTAGTCTATAGTCTAGTCTATAGTCTAGTCTATAGTCTAGTCTATAGTCTAGTCTATAGTCTAGTCTATAGTCTAGTCTATAGTCTAGTCTATAGTCTAGTCTATAGTCTAGTCTATAGTCTAGTCTATAGTCTAGTCTATAGTCTAGTCTATAGTCTAGTCTATAGTCTAGTCTATAGTCTAGTCTATAGTCTAGTCTATAGTCTAGTCTATAGTCTAGTCTATAGTCTAGTCTATAGTCTAGTCTATAGTCTAGTCTATAGTCTAGTCTATAGTCTAGTCTATAGTCTAGTCTATAGTCTAGTCTATAGTCTAGTCTATAGTCTAGTCTATAGTCTAGTCTATAGTCTAGTCTATAGTCTAGTCTATAGTCTAGTCTATAGTCTAGTCTATAGTCTAGTCTATAGTCTAGTCTATAGTCTAGTCTATAGTCTAGTCTATAGTCTAGTCTATAGTCTAGTCTATAGTCTAGTCTATAGTCTAGTCTATAGTCTAGTCTATAGTCTAGTCTATAGTCTAGTCTATAGTCTAGTCTATAGTCTAGTCTATAGTCCAGTCCATAGTATAGTCTATAGTCTAGTCTATAGTCTAGTCTATAGTATAGTCTATAGTCTAGTCTATAGTCTAATCTATAGTCTAGTCTGTAGTCTTGTCTATAGTCTTGTCTATTGTCTAGTCCATAGTCTAGTCTATAGTCTAGTCTATAGTCTAGCCTGTAGTCTAGTCTATAGTCTAGTCTATAGTCTAGTCTATAGTCTAGTCTATAGTCTAGTCTATAGTCTAGTCTATAGTCTAGTCTATAGTCTAGTCTATAGTCTAGTCTATAGGGTATTCAAATTGAAAAAAAAAAACTGCAATTAGTTCAAATTACATTTTACTTTAATACATTCATTGTTTATACTGAAACATTGGAAATTTAAGGTCTATCTAGTCTAAACCGTTCATAAGTAGCTTACTCAGAAGTTTTATATCTGTGTGGACATAGATACACAGGCACTCTCAGATAAACATTAGAAATGTGTGTATGTATACAAGAAATGCAAAAACAAATAAATAAAATATAAAACAACTAAAGTACTTAAACTGATGAAGCCTTTCATATTAATTAGAACAAAAACAATACGGACTGACAACACCAACCAACAGCAACAACAAAAATATCATCAAGACCAGTAGCAGCAATAGGTTTGTGTATAAATGGATGTTTGGCTGCATTAGAAGCAGCAGTTGGTAATAGAAAAAAAATATACTACAACTAAAAATGTAAATATTTGTACTTTGATGACCAAAGCTTAAATGAAATTTAAACAATAAATAACAAACCCTCTCGGTATTGAAAATGCAGCAACTACAAACAACAACGGCAGAGATAGCAACACTCACATACAAAGATACACATAGATACTTTTACATTAACAGCTAAAACTTGCATATTAGGGTGATTTCAGTTAGTAATTTTTGGTTTTTCTGAAATTTTTGAACCTAAAAACATATATCAGACAATCCAGATGGAATG
Organism: Lucilia sericata; assembly: GCF_015586225.1. Taxonomy (NCBI): domain Eukaryota; kingdom Metazoa; phylum Arthropoda; class Insecta; order Diptera; family Calliphoridae; genus Lucilia; species Lucilia sericata. Next base: position 30,739 of record NW_023995782.1, on the reverse strand, counting down.
CAAATATATAAGAGTAGACTTTATGGTACTTTTTGTTTCTCAACTAGTACTTTTTGAAACACAAAATTATCAATCAATTATTACTTTTTCGACTTTCTGAAATATCGATATTAGAAACATAAAATCCGATGGAATGAAATTCTGTACGAGTGAATTTTTTCAACTGATACTATTTTTAAACTGGCACGCAGACAGATGGAAAGATACAGGTAGATTGTCTGAACATTCTTTCCCAAGTACCAAGAATGTATAACTCTATGAGCATTATATTAAAATGTTATGTGTGATATACGATATTTTCAATAGAACTTAGAAATTTGTTGTCTGCAGCTAAATTGAAATTTTATTTTCAATGGATACATCACAAATTTTTTCACACCTTAAAAGGGAACATACCTAATTTAAATGCATTTAAGTAAATAGGGTTCCTTTTATAGTTTATTCTAAGATCAAGTATAAAATCTAGTCTATTATATAGTATATAGTCTTTAGTCTAGTATATAGTCTACCCGATAATCTAGTCTATAGTCTAGTCTATAGCATAGTCTATAGTCTACTCTATAGCCTAGTCTATAGTCAGTCTATAGCCTAGTCTAAAGTCTAGTCTATGGTCTAGTCTATAGACTAGTCTATAGACTAGTCTATAGTCTAGTCTATAGTCTAGTCTATAGTCTAGTCTATAGTCTAGTCTATAGTCTAGTCTAAAGTCTAGTCTATAGTCTAGTCTATAGTCTAGGCTATAGTCTAGGCTATAGTCTAGTCTATACTCTAGTCTATGGTCTAGTCTATACTCTAGTCCATATTCTATGGTCTAGTCTATAGTCTAGTCTATAGTCTAGTCTATGGTCTAGTCTATAGTCTAGTCTATAGTCTAGTCTATAGTCTAGTCTTTAGTCTAGTCTATAGTCTAGTCTATAGTCTAGTCTATAGTCTAGTCTATAGTCTAGTCTATAGTCTAGTCTATAGTCTAGTCTATAGTCTAGTCTATAGTCTAGTCTATAGTCTAGTCTAGTTAGTCTAGTCTATAGTCTAGTCTATAGTCTAGTCTATAGTCTAGTCTATAGTCTAGTCTATAGTCTAGTCTATAGTCTAGTCTATAGTCTAGTCTATAGTCTAGTCTATAGTCTAGTCTATAGTCTAGTCTATAGTCTAGTCTATAGTGTAGTCTATAGTCTACTCTGTAGCGTAGTCTATAATCTAGTCCATAGTCTAGTCCATAGTCTAGTCTATAATCTAGTCTGTAGTCTAGTCTATAGGCTAGTCTATAGTCTAGTCTATAGTCTAGTCTATAGTCTAGTCTATAGGCTAGCCTATAGTCTAGTCTATAGTCTAGCCTATAGTCTAGTCTATGGTCTAGTCTACAGTCTAGTCTATAGTCTAGTCTATGGTCTAGTCTATAGTCCATTCTATTCACTAGTCTATAGTCTAGTCTATGGTCTAGTCTGTAGTCTAGTCTATAGTCTAGTCTATAGTCTAGTCTATAGTCTAGTCTATAGTCTAGTCTATAGTCTAGTCTATAGTCTAGTCTAGTCTAGTCTATAGTCTAGTCTATAGTCTAGTCTATAGTCTAGTCTATAGTCTAGTCTATAGTCTAGTCTATAGTCTAGTTTATAGTCTAGTCTATAGTCTAGTGTATAGTCTAGTTTATAGTCTAGTCTATAGTCTAGTGTATAGTCTAGTCTATAGTCTAGTTCATAGTCTAGTCTATAGTCTAGTCTATAGTCTAGTCTATAGTCTAGTTTATAGTCTAGTCTATAGTCTAGTCTATAGTCTAGTCTATAGTCTAGTCTATAGTCTAGTCTATAGTCTAGTCTATAGTCTAGTCTATAGTCTAGTCTATAGTCTAGTCTATAGTCTAGTCTATAGTCTAGTCTATAGTCTAGTCTATTGTCAAGTCTATAGTCTAGTCTATAGTCTAGTCTAGTCTAGTCTATAGTCTAATCTATAGTCTAGTCTATTGTCTAGTCTATAGTCTAGTCTATGGTCTAGTCTATAGTCTAGTCTATGGACTATTCTATAGTCTAGTATATAGTCTAACCTATGATCTAGCCTATAATCTTGCCTGCGAAGATACAGTCTATTGGAATAGTTCTGAGAAGAAATGGTTTTCCCTCTAATAATCAAAATAAATTATGTCAAAAACTTATCAAATGTGTCAACCAAAGTCTAGTCTATAGTCTAGTCTATAGTCTAGTCTATAGTCTAGTCTATAGTGTAGTCTATAGTCTAGTCTATAGTGTAGTCTATAGTCTACTCTGTAGCGTAGTCTATAATCTAGTCCATAGTCTAGTCCATAGTCTAGTCTATAATCTAGTCTGTAGTCTAGTCTATAGGCTAGTCTATAGTCTAGTCTATAGTCTAGTCTATAGTCTAGTCTATAGGCTAGTCTATAGTCTAGTCTATAGTCTAGCCTATAGTCTAGTCTATGGTCTAGTCTACAGTCTAGTCTATAGTCTAGTCTATGGTCTAGTCTATAGTCTATTCTATTCACTAGTCTATAGTCTAGTCTATGGTCTAGTCTGTAGTCTAGTCTATAGTCTAGTCTATAGTCTAGTCTATAGTCTAGTCTATAGTCTAGTCTATAGTCTAGTCTATAGTCTAGTCTATAGTCTAGTCTATAGTCTAGTCTATAGTCTAGTCTATAGTCTAGTCTATAGTCTAGTCTATAGTCTAGTCTATAGTCTATAGTCTAGTTTATAGTCTAGTCTATAGTCTAGTGTATAGTCTAGTTTATAGTCTAGTCTATAGTCTAGTGTATAGTCTAGTCTATAGTCTAGTTCATAGTCTAGTCTATAGTCTAGTCTATAGTCTAGTCTATAGTCTAGTCTATAGTCTAGTTTATAGTCTAGTCTATAGTCTAGTCTATAGTCTAGTCTATAGTCTAGTCTATAGTCTAGTCTATAGTCTAGTCTATAGTCTAGTCTATAGTCTAGTCTATAGTCTAGTCTATAGTCTAGTCTATAGTCTAGTCTATAGTCTAGTCTATAGTCTAGTCTATAGTCTAGTCCAACGGTTCCCAAATGGGGGTCCGTGGACCCCTAGTGGTCCGTAGTAAAATCCTAGGGGGTCCGCGAAGACAAACGAAAAAAGCCATGAATAAACAATATTCTGCTTTTATGCAATAATCCCAGATTTTTTGGTAACTTTTTGAATTTTATTTTTTCGGTTGTTTATCAGGAAGAAGCTAGGCCCTACAAATTTATTGTATCACTTTTATAAAGTAAGATATTGCCTGATATGTAATTTTTATTTCCTGTATATGTAGTGAAACAATGTTTTTTTATTTCAGACGGATAATAAATAAGGGATACTGGTATTCCGGAGTATGAAGTTAGGCCACATTTTATTATTCAAAGACAAGCTTATACCAGATTTAAGTTTGTCAAATTGTAAGCGAAAGTGTTCTTGTTTGTAAGGACTAAAATTATATATTTCAAAAACTGAGGTGACTCTTTATGCACCTTCAATACGTTAATTTAGTTAATTTTAAATATAAATATTCCCTTCCGACGTGATACAAAGATTTTAACTTGATTTTATCGACCAATATTATTAAATTAACATCAGAAAATCCATAGCGTTTTGCGTAAATATGTAGACAAAACCATGCAGTAAAAGAGTTCATGTCATATATTATACGGATAACGCATTCCGCAACAACATGGAACAAGTCCAACTTTCTTATATTATTTTCCTGAAAACTTAGCTCACTTTACCCCTCTGCAATCGCAATAAATTTTTGAAACGTGACTCCTTAAGCACATGTCGACAATATTTGATAAAGAAACCTTTTTGCTACCTTGAAGAAAAATAAACATGAAAGATCTCACGATCATAAAATTAAACATCATGCTAACATTTCAACAAAGAAGTCTTTCTTCAAAACCATGCAATTAAAAACCTATCTCTACATTTATTTGACCTAGGGATTTATGGACTAGGTCAATTTTCGGACGAACAATAATTTAGAACAATAAGATATCAAAATATGTATGGAGGTCCGCGAAATTAAATAAGTTCCTCAAGGGGTCCGCGAAGTAAAAACCGGTGGGAACCGCTGGTCTAGTCTATAGTCTAGTCTATAGTCTAGTCTATTGTCAAGTCTATAGTCTAGTCTATAGTCTAGTCTAGTCTAGTCTATAGTCTAATCTATAGTCTAGTCTATTGTCTAGTCTATAGTCTAGTCTATGGTCTAGTCTATAGTCTAGTCTATGGACTATTCTATAGTCTAGTATATAGTCTAACCTATGATCTAGCCTATAATCTTGCCTGCGAAGATACAGTCTATTGGAATAGTTCTGAGAAGAAATGGTTTTCCCTCTAATAATCAAAATAAATTATGTCAAAAACTTATCAAATGTGTCAACCAAAAAACGTTGGGCAAATTCGTGCAGTTATTCGATTTCAACATTTCCCTTTACCCAATGAAAAACCCTACAAGTACATGTATTAATTCATTCATTCTTACCTACAAACTTACATGCGATTACGAGCAGTAGATGTATTGTGAGTGTGTTGTGCTGACGATGATGATGACTAATATGTTATAGAATACAAGCCGTAATTTATAGGAATTTAATTAAATTTACATTCTAAATATTTATAAAATAAAAACAAACACGACATATTGGTATTACGAGTACAAATATCTCGCTATACTTAGACGTTTTTTGTTTTTATAGATGACAATCATGTGGTCAAAATTCCAATTTTATTGGAATCCAAAGTGAAAAACTTAATTGGGATTATCTCTTAATGAGTAAAGTGATTGGAAGCAATATCGCGGTGTATATGTTTGTGTGTTAAATTAAGGGCGAATAATGTAATTTAGAAAAATACCTTTACACTTTGGAAAAAAGAATTGGTATTTATTTGTCAGCTTATTGCCAAAGTAGCCTAAGTCAAATGTTAATAAATAAAATTACAATTTTCAAAAACATAATTGATTGTAGCAAAATTAAACAGATAGCGTGTTAGTTTTTCAAAATTATTTAAATTCTTTTTTAATTAATGATACATGTTTGTCTATAAAAAAACATCTCACCCTCAGTGTGCTACTTACACGACCACCACTGTGCCTTAATAAATGATGTAATTGTTATCATAACAAATATTGTGTTTTTTTCACATTTTTTAATATTTATTATTTATGTACTATTAATTAAAACACGAAAATATATGAAAAATACAAAAGCGACAGACCGACAGACATACATACAACCATATACCAAAATATCAACAACAACTAAAAACCAACTACTACAATTCGTACTAGAAAAATTGTAAAAAAAAATATTTGAAAAATAAACTTTCAAAAAAATTAAAACCGAAAAAAAAAAACAGCAACACAATAAAAATGCAACAACATGAATGGCATGGATTGCGTTTCACAAAGGAAAAAAACGTCAATCATTGCCAACAATTGTAACGAAAAAAAAATTTCAAAAAAAATTGCAACGAAAACAACAACAAACTACTAATAGCGGCAACGGCAGCAACATAAAATAATAGTGAAACCACACTCTTAAAAACCAACAACAACTGCAACAAATATAACAACAATAATAAAAAATATGAATGCAACATATATTTATATACTTATTGTACATTATATTCATTCCATTCCATTTGTTGCTATTGCAATTTTATTTATTTTTTTTCTTTCAATATTAATAGCAACATAGATAGATGCGAGGCTTGTGTTAGGAGCAGTGTTACCATATGTCAAGTTTTCCCTTTTTTTTCAAGTTTTATTCCAATAAAAAAAGTTTTTTGAAAATTTATACAGTTTTTCAGTTTTTATTTTATTTAATCAATAAATAAGTTTAAAATAAAAAAACAATGTTTACCATTAACAAAATAATATTTTATACCATTAATATTCGAGATATTCCTAAAAACTGAAAAAAAAAAATGACCGGTGTTGATGACCTTAATCCCTTAGAATAGACGTTAAGGACACAATGCACTTCGACCATATTGTAGAGATTTTGTGCAGCCCATTGGTTCACCATACTAGGCCAAATTCGCGCATGAAGATAAATGGATTAATCGGTGGGTGTTTGAAGATATCACCTGGGTCTGGGTAAGACAAAATCTTCGTGTTTCGAGTTCCCAATGACGGGTAGTTACAAAAGTTCAGAGGTTTCCTCTTGTAGTATACAGAATCCACATAGATTCATCATGACATTTCAAGTGTAAATTTATGGTGTCTAAGACCACAATATCCAGTAATTCCTTGCTACTGATGTTAAGGAAATGTTATGTACCAATTATCATTAAGCTATTTAAAATTCCTCAATTTGCTAATTTTTTCACTAATTTTTCTTGGGTATTTTGTAATTTTAGTACAAAAAAAGTTTTTTTCATAAAAATAAAAAGTTTTCTTCAAAAAATATATGGCAACACTGGTTAGGAGGTTTGAGGGTTCACGAAAACTGGATCAGAGATGGATATAAGCTTTACCTAAGCTAAAATATATGTACGCAGGTGAAACACTGGCATAGTGACAAATGCTATTTTAAAATTGAAATATTTAAGTACCGATTAATACAGGATAAGGTCCTTATAAGCTGCCCTATAGTGGACCTATTCTGAATGCTGCCTTATATGCTGCCCTATAGTGAACCTATTCTGAATTAATTTCAAAAATAAGTAACCTAAACCTATGCGACTTAAACTTGAGAGTAACTTTCGGAGAAAGGCTTAACTCGAATATGGACTAGTACGGATTTAGATATACTTAGGACTAGTTTAGTATTTCTAAGTTAATAATACATACGTCAAAGTAAATAGTTACTTTTATGGGGGTTAAGATTCAATAAGGTCAATATCTATGTAATATAATACGTAGTATATTTTCTGATAACTTTTTCGCGATTGCTGTCAGTTTAAAATTTTTCGTAATACAATTGGGACATTCTTGTTTAGGATATAGGTAAGCCTAGTACTTTTTGGTCTAGTATATTAATGGTCAAGTCTATGAACTAGTCTATCGACTAGCCTATGAAACATTCTATGAACTAGTCTATTGACTAATCTATGTACTGGTTTATGGGCTAGTCAATTGACTACTAGTCTACCGACTAGCCTATGAAACAGGAGTAATATAATAGAGACATTCTTGTATAGGTTATAGCTAAGCCTATATTTTGAAACAAAACTAGTACTTTTTGTCTAGTATATTAATGGTCAAGTCTATGAACTAGTCTATCGACTAGCCTATGATATATTCTCTGTACTAGTCTATTGACTTGTCTATGTACAGGTTTATGGACTAGTCTATTATTGACTGGTCCACTGACTAGTCTATGGACGATAATAGGGTCTAGTCTACAGACTTCTATATGGTATATTCAGTTAACTATTCTATGGTCTGATTTATGAACAAGTCTATAGACTAGACAACATACCAATCGATTTTGTAGTATTTTGCCTAGACTATTGACAACTCTATGGACTAGTCCAGAGATTAGTATATGAACAGGTTTATAATATATTTACTAGTCAATGGACTCGTTTATGTGTTAGTATATGGAATAGTCTTTTGCCGAAACTATAAAATAGTATATGGATTCATCTATTGACTAGACTATTTACTAATCTAACTATACTTTTGGCTACTCTATGGACTTAACTATTGAGTAGTCCAGAGATTAGTTCATGAGACTTGTTCATAAGGTATTTAGTCTTGGTTATTGATGGTCAAGTCTATTAACTGGTATATAGACTAGTTCTATTGAATTATCTATGAACTTGTCTATGAACTAGTTTGTTGATAAGTCTATGAACTAGTCTATTCTGTGATCTAGTGTATGAACTAGACTATGAACTAGACTATGAACATGACTATGTACTAGTCCAGAGACTATTCTATGAACAAGCCTATAATCTAGTGTATTGACTAGTCTATAAACAAGTCTACTGAGCAGCCTATGGACTAGTCTTTTTACTGATTTATTGAATAGCCTATAAACTAGTCTAGGGATTAGTCCATGAGCTAGTCCATGGATTTGAATTTGCATCTTATGGTTTATTCTACTGATTAGGCAATTTTAAGTGAAATAAATAGAAAAGTATAGTCGGGCATAGTGTATGGACTAGACTATTGACTACTCAATGAACGTAACTATGTACTAGTCCAGAGACTATTCTATAAACAAGTCTATAATCTAGTGTATTGACTAGTCTATAAACAAGTCTACTGATCAGCCTATCGACTAGTCTTTTTACTGATTTATTGAATAGCCTATAAACTAGTCTAGAGATTAGTCCATGGATTTGAATTTGAATGGATAAGTTCACGAACTAATCTGGAAATTTGTTTTTGGACTATCTTATGGTTTATTCTATTGATTATGCAATTTTAAGTGAAATAAATAGGAAAGTATAGTCGGGCGTCGGGCATAGAGTAGTCCATACTACTCTATGAACTATTCCAGTGACTATTCCATGAAAAAGTCTATAATCTAGTGTATTGACTAGTCTATAAACAAGTCTACCGATCAGCCTATCGGCTAGTCTATTTACTGATTTATTGAATAGCCTTTAAACTAGTCTAGGGATAAGTCCATCAAAAAGGGGAGACTTGCGCCGAACATGTATGTTAAAAATGTTTTCAAAATATATTGAAAATTGCGGCCTTACCTTGCGATAAGACGGGCATGTCTTAATCGACTTAGAAAGTGATTATGATTCGATCGGTATATTTAAAGGTGTGTGTAGGACCAATATTTTTGTGCGTTACATAATAGGGTATAAACATCTAAGATAAGGGTCGACAGGTAGCTATTCGGTTTATAACGACTTTTTGGAAATACTTGAAGAAATATAAATTATCGAGATAGAGAACATTTTATTTGTGAAAAATTTGTAAACTTTGTTTCCGATTCACGACGTTCTAGGATTAATATATAAACTTGTTTTTGTAGTTATTTCAAAAAGTTTAAGTCAAAACTTATTGATGAAAATGATTAATATGGGAAATAGAAAGAGTCTGTCGAGCAATCCTTTCTCATTCCTTCAAAGGTTTTACAAATGCTATTGAATGCATTCTAAACTTAACAGATAACCCTCGCTTTCATGCATTCATAAATACACATTATAGTTTATTATTATAATATATATTTTTTTGTTACATTCTTTTGCTTTAAACCCACTTTTGTTTTATGCAACTTGGTAATATAGTTTTTTTTTCTGGTTTGCGATGGTGGTAAAAAAATAGTAAACAATTTATTTTAAATATTCACACACATATAACTCGCATTCAAAACAAACAAAAAATTCTTAATTTACAATTTGAGTTATTACCAAAAGAGGGAATGTGTTTTTTTTTTTCGTTGGTGTCACAGTAAATATGCATACGAATTATTTCGAGGGATTGAATTTTTCAATGGATTACAACATTTTAGCTAAGAGAAGTGAATTTTGTTGTGTGATGTTAGCTGGAACTGAAGAAAAACTTAATTCACCTTGAGGACGTGTCAGCTATTTCTTTTGAAGTTAATGTTAAATGAAAATTTTGAATTTTTAGAAAAATGTTCTACTTTTAGAAAATTTTCGATAAATTATCCCAATTTTCCATCTTCAGTGCTGGCCAGTTTATCGATTCAATGGATTTTTATCTGCTTCAGCAAAACATCTTAAAGGTTGTTTTTTATTTGTTGATGCAACATAACACAAGTGTTAAAAAGCAACAACAAATAAATAATAAATATAGTTGTATATAAATTTATTTGTATTTTTTTCAGTTTTATTACCACATACATATTTACCACTTCTTCTCGAAAAATGTTTTTTGTTTTTCCTTTTATTTATTTTTTTCTTTATTTTTCTATAAACACACTTTGTTTTAGATCTTGTTTTCCACATTTTCCTTCATGTTTAAACATTTTTCTTTTTAGCTGTGGCTAAAAACAAAAAGAAAAATTATACAAAAGAAAAAAAACTTTAATTTAATTTCATCTCATAAATCAAAACTATGCCGCTTTAATGTTTATTTAGTCTTTAGATGTTGCAGAGAGATAGTAAGCCCCTACACTCTAGTGGAGGGGCATATGGGAGCTATGAGGTGATTGTTACATTATTCAATTGGAAAACTATATAATTACAAATTGTACTCTAACTTAAATAACTAAGTAGGTGATCATACACCCATTGTTGTGGGAGTCGAACCTACATTAGGGTTTTATAGTTAAAAGTAGACTTTTCGAATTTTTGCATTTTATGAAAAGTCGATTTTTCGATTTTTCGACTTTGCGACTTTTTCATTTAATTAAAAGTTTTTTAATTAAAACTTTTAGTATTTTATAAATAGTCGACTTTTTCCAACTTTTTTCGAATATTCAACTTTTTCCGACTTTTCGATATTTTGACTATTTTCGACTTTTTTCGTCAATTTTTTTACTTTTTTCGAGTTTTTCCGAGTATTTTAGAGTTTTTGACTTTTTTCCGCTTTTTTAAAATATTCGACTATTTTGACTTTTTTCCACTATTTTCGAGTTTTCGACTTTTTCCGATTTTTTTTCGTTTTTTTTGACTATTTTCGACATTTTTTTCCGACTTTTTTTTACTTTTTTCCACTTTTTGAAAATATTCGACTTTTTTCTATTATTATCGAGTTTTCGACATTTTTCTACTATTTTTTGACTTTTTTCGAGTTTTTCCGACTTTTTGACTTTTTTCCACTTTTTTTAAATTTTCGACTATTTTGACTTTTTTCTACTATTTTCGAGTTTTCGACTTTTTCCGACTTTTTTCGACATTTTGTCTTTTTTCGTCTTTTTTCAACTTTTCGACTTTTTTCGACTTTTATTTACAAAGTCGACTTTTCGACTTTTTTCATAGACGATAGTCGAGTTATCGACTTTTTTGGAACAAAATAGTCGACTTTGACTTTTTCCGATAAAAAGTCGATTGTTCGATTATTCGAAAGTCGATTTATAGAACCCTAACCTACATACGACAAAAAAATATTCACCCCCCCCTATTCAGCATTTCGATTACGTTTCCGCATTCAGATACGCTTCGATCGAAAATTGGTATTCGAAGAAAAAACGGAATCGTAAGAAAAAGAAGAAGCAATTCCATATTATTTCAATGCTTTACGATTGTGTGTATTCTGCATTACGATCGTAACTACGTTTTTGTAAGTTGTTATTTTAGTGGCGGAATGTAAATAAAGTTGCCAAACGGAGAAAATTTAGATTTGAATTGAAATGCAGCATAGGGGTGATTTTAATTTAACAACTGATTTAAATCTGTTTAGAATAATTTCATATTGTTAAGCAATATCCGTAATGCTATTCACGTAGAATTAATATTCATACTTCAATTCCTAATGCCTTCATAATTAGTAAAATCTCTTCTCTGAGTCGTTTTAGCAATGTCTATCTATCCGCCCATTTATATCTTATAATCAAGTATCCCACAACGGGCCATCTTACTAATATCGAAATTGTTATGAAATGCCATATAAATAAGATATATACCCAGCAAAAACTAGGTAATGGCTTCCAACTGTAATTACTTACTTAACAACATACTTATCATTGATTACTAAATTTTGTCTGGATTACACAGAAGTAGTCTAATAAGGTCTTACTAATAATGTGTTATATAAATACTTTCTAATTCATTAGTCATCTTGCCAGTGAAGATATATAAGCTGTGTACGTTTTTTCATGTGACTTACAATAACTACTTTTTCTAATTACTTGTAATCGTTTGTACTTGCCTCCAATGACATCACAGCATTTTAAGTCCTTACATGGTAATAAAAGTTTTTACTGGGCAAATAGCTATTTTAATGATTCCAGCTATATAATGACCGTTCTATAGCGTCTCAGCAAAAACATTGACTTGTACTTACCCTACAACTACATAACTTACTTTTTTATGACTACTACATATCGTCTGCATTACTTAGAAGAACTTACAAATAAGTACTTACTCTTTACCCTTGACATTTTGTTTTCAAGTTTAATTTTTTACAATAACGATAAAAATAGTAATTTTGGTCGTTTTCTCGTCGCCCGTTTTTTTAACAAAACCATTTCCTTAATTCCTTATTAGCACGCGATTGTGGTAAGTACTTTTTCAACTCCTTATTTGTAAGCGAGAGTGGTAAGCCACTAATTTTAACCCATTACTTGGTAATGAATGTTTGCTGTGTTATGATCGTAGCTTGCTGTTGTATTAGTGTAGAATTTGTGGTAGATTTGTAAGAAAGATAATAGGAGTTGTTAGTGAATGATTCCTAATAAGACTTACAATAGGTTATGATAGATTGTTTCATCTTTCTATTCATCATGACAAAATCTATTGTAATAATCCGAGTCTTCTTGAATGAATAGTAAATGTACGGCCCTATCCATTCCACATAGATTATAATAAAGTACGTCGAATACGTATATCACTCTTTCCCGAGCCTTAAAAAGGTTTCAGCGGAAAATGCTTTAAAGTTATCGATATCGGGCTGCAGTTTAACCCTCTTCAATACCTAGACATGGCAGCAAAGATAGTGCTGAGCTAAAAGCGACTCAGTTACAGGATATACGCTTTGAGTTCCAAATCTAATTTTGCAAGAGGATTAATTTGTCATCTTGCCTAAGTAATGCCATAATAAACGTTGTTTTAACACCTTTTACCAGGTGTTAGTGAAATACCTCTTAGGTTTATAAAATGTCAGACCAATCTTCTCCAATTCATCGGTATTACAGATGCAAGTTGTCTATAAAAATATCTCACTAGAGTGCTGAATTTCTTAGAACCAAGGTTCTTAGGTGTAAATAACTATATCCATTTTAGACTTGAGAAGTTTTCTAGATCAAAAATTCCCTACTAGATCTCGTCCTTTACCACAGCTTGTATCCATATACAAATAAATACAATATAAAATGTATTTCCGTGTATGTAGTGTTTGGGAGTGGGAAATCAAAAGTACTGATATGTCCCTGAGATCTTTAAAATCAAACAATATTATTATTTAGTCATTGGAATCAATTTATGAAATCCAGTTTTGGGGATTGTATTCTTCTTAGTACCTTGTTACCTTTCACTAACCTATTAAAAAATATTTGTCTAAGCACCACTTCAAATATTCAATTCATAAGTTTGGAGTTTAATTGATCATCTATAGCCTTTCAGATATATGTATAAATGCATTAGTATTGGTTGTTCTTCTATGTAATTGGAAGTTAGTTTACTATAAAAGTTCAATACCATTTACTCGAGACAGTCTTAAAGAATCGATTTTGTACAAGATCGGTTTTAATAGAATTCACAACTAATTCGGTAAGGGACTTACGGTATTTAGTCCGGCTTTAAGCTCAGAGCTAGTGGTAATTTATCTGGCAAAAGTTTTATATATATTGTTTAGGAAATTTCGTTTGTTTCCCCCAAAAATAGCGAGAACAGTTCAACAAGTCGAGAGCGCGAGATTTTTCTTAGTGAATTCCAATTAGTCCTCTACATATCCTAGTAACGAATTTGAGATGTCATATAATAGGTGTGAAAAAGGTGATTATTTTAGATAACATTTTGAATCAATTTTGCTGCAACTACTTTTTATGGATATAGCGGTAAACTTTTGTCATTTTATAAGTATAATCTTAGATCTAGAAACAGTCCATAGCCCTAAAGAACACATTACGATACCAGTTCTTCTCTTTTTAGCTTAAACAGACTGTACTTTTATATAATACACATACATATGGTTTATTTTTACAGTCCAGATCACGTCATCAGATTTTTGAGATATCTCAGCCTAGAGTTTAAAAAAAAAACTTTTGGACGACTTGACAATTCCTTTAATTAGAAGGAGACTGAGACGTGCTGGTATATTTAAATATGGCGAAAATCTGTTCTAAAAATTATAGGCTAAGATATGCATCTCCAAAACCAGAGAGAAATTCTGAAATCAAATTCGGATTCAATGGCTTAGAAAAGTATATTTTTTTTTAATTTCTATATCTTTACACTTCAACGTGTGTTAAATAATATTGTTCTGTTTTTTTTATTATAAAACAAATGTATCTATAACAAATCATTTCATAAACCAACTGTAACTATTTAATAAATATAATTTTATAATAATTAAACAATTTCCGTCGGTAATGCTATAAAAATTCTTGAGAATTTGATTTGTAACATATTATTAAATTTAATCTGATTTGTCTTATATTATTTTCAATTCTATCATATATTAAATTATAAACAATTTAACAATGTATTATTAAAAAAACACACATACACATTTATTAACTTTTAAATTTATTTTTGTTAAAGCATTTATTTAATTTTATAAGTATTTGTTGGGGTTTTTTATAAAAATTATTTTAACTTAAACCTAAATACTTTATAAATTTTATACAATACTATATATTTAATACGAGTTTTGTTTGGATTAATGTTTATATATGACGACTAGTATTTGTTATAATGATTATTATTGTATAAACTCAAGTACCTATATGTATATACATATCTATATATGCATAAGTGTATTTTATATATATATTTCTTATTTAGAAAGTTGTTTAATGGCTCTCCAAGAGCACGGTATGAAGTTCCTACTGATTGCAAATATTAACGTAGGAACTCTATACCTCGCTTATGGCAATAACCAGTTAAGAAAAAAGAATCGTTGTTTCACTGTATTTTTTTTATATATATAAATATATATTTTTTATTTATTTGTTAAATATTTATTTTGTTGCTTCTAAAGATTATTTGTTGTATTTAATTATAGAGCAAGAACAAACAGTTTATAATTTGTTAATAATAAAAAACAACACACACTTATGGTATTAATAATAAGAGATAAACACAAAACATTATAAATAAATTTAATTTTATTTTAAATATAAAATAACAACCAACTTACCGTTAAGCAATTTGTGAAGCTTGTCTTTTTATTGTTATTATCTTGTATTTTATTTATTTTTTTTTTAATTAATTAACAAACATTACTTTTTTGTGAGTGTATTAAAGAGGTGGGAATAAAAATAGCATGGAAGTTTTAGATAACAAATGTTTTAAAAATAACACAAAATGTTAAAAGTGCTTACATATTTACTTCTTTATCAGTACATATGTATATATGTGATTTATATGCTTTAACTTGAACTGCACTAGAACTGAACTAGAACTGAACTAGAACTGCACTAGAACTGAACTAGAACTGAACTAGAACTGAACTAGAACTGAACTAGAACTGAACTAGAACTGAACTAGAACTGAACTAGAACTGAACTAGAACTGAACTGAACTAGAACTAGAACTGAACTCGAACTGAACTAGAACTGAACTAGAACGGAACTAGAACTGAACTAGAACTGAACTAGAACTGAACTAGAACTGTACTAGAACTGAACTAGAACTGAACTAGAACTGAACTAGAACTGAACTAGAACTGAACTGGAACTGAACTAGAACTGAACTAGAACTGAACTAGAACTGAACTAGAACTGAACTAGAACTGAACTAGAACTAGAACTGAACTAGAACTGAACTAGAACTAGAACTGAACTAGAACTGAACTAGAACTGAACTAGATAGAACTGAACTAGAACTGAACTAGAACTGAACTAGAACTGAACTAGAACTGAACTAGAACTGAACTAGAACTGAACTAGAACTGAACTAGAACTGAACTAGAACTGAACTAGAACTGAACTAGAACTGAACTAGAACTGAACTAGAACTGAACTAGAACTGAACTAGAACTGAACTAGAACTGAACTAGAACTGAACTAGAACTGAACTAGAACTGAACTAGAACTGAACTAGAACTGAACTAGAACTGAACTAGAACTGAACTAGAACTGAACTAGAACTGAACTAGAACTGAACTGAACTAGAACTGAACTAGAACTGAACTAGAACTGAACTAGAACTGAACTAGAACTGAACTAGAACTGAACTAGAACTGAACTAGAACTGAACTAGAACTGAACTAGAACTGAACTAGAACTGAACTAGAACTGAACTAGAACTGAACTAGAACTGAACTAGAACTGAACTAGAACTGAACTAGAACTGAACTAGAACTGAACTAGAACTGAACTAGAACTGAACTAGAACTGAACTAGAACTAGAACTGAACTAGAACTGAACTAGAACTGAACTAGAACTGAACTAGAACTGAACTAGAACTGAACTAGAACTGAACTAGAACTGACTAGAACTGAACTAGAACTGAACTAGAACTGAACTAGAACTGAACTAGAACTGAACTAGAACTGAACTAGAACTGAACTAGAACTGAACTAGAACTGAACTAGAACTGAACTAGAACTGAACTAGAACTGAACTAGAACTGAACTAGAACTGAACTATGAACTAGAACTGAACTAGAACTGAACTAGAACTGAACTAGAACTGAACTAGAACTGAACTAGAACTGAACTAGAACTGAACTAGAACTGAACTAGAACTGAACTAGAACTGAACTAGAACTGAACTAGAACTGAACTAGAACTGAACTAGAACTGAACTAGAACTGAACTAGAACTGAACTAGAACTGAACTAGAACTGAACTAGAATACTAGAACTGAACTAGAACTGAACTAGAACTGAACTAGAACTGAACTAGAACTGAACTAGAACTGAACTAGAACTGAACTAGAACTGAACTAGAACTGAACTAGAACTGAACTAGAACTGAACTAGAACTGAACAGAATCTGAACTAGAACTGAACTAAGGTAGAGCGGTTGAAAAATTAAAAATGGGAAATTTGCGACATTTGTTTTCAAATTATTTGAATTAAAAGTTAATTTCAACTATTTACCAACATTTTTTTCTGAGTGTTGTTTTTATGTCTGCGTTTTTTTTTTACAAATAATTCACAATAATATCGGTAATATGACGATGACAAAGAAGAGATAAAATTGTTGTAGTTGTTGGCGTTTTTATGCCCATTTTTTCGTTTTTCAAAAAAACACTTTTATAGAAATGTATATTTTTTTTTTGCATTTTTATACTTAGTATGAAGAAACACACCCATTTTTTGTTTGATTTTTGTTGTTTTTGTTTACATTGTTTTTGGTAAATATTTAATCACATACAGACAAACAAATGTAAATACGCACTTATATTTGCATTTGTATTAAAATAATTTGTTGTTATTGTTTTTTTTTTTTAAGAAATAATAAAAATTTAAAACGACACATTCAACTAAGTGGAACGATAAAAAAACAAAATGTTAATGTTTTTTTTTTAATAAAACTTTTTAGTTGAATTGTTTAAATTTATTGTAAAAAAAAAAGAAATCCATTTTGAAAAAAACTCACTTTAATAGTTGCATGATCAATGTATGACCATATACACTGATTGCCAAAGTTAAACTGAGCTTAAGCGACTTTAAAAACAGCGAAATTAAAAAAAAAACAGCAACAATAAGAACAACCAAACATGTTGTAGAAATCCATTGTTGCCTGAAAAGTCAGCAACATTCTATATACCATCACCATCGCCACTAACACAAGTCACTCACACTACAAATGACTGACAGACGGCGCAAACTGACAAAGTTGTTGATGACGATCATGTTGTTATTGATGTTGCTGCTGCCTCTCTTTCTTTCTCTCTCTCTCTGTCGTTGATGACTGTGACGACGAGACTACAATCATGATAAAAATCTCATAAAAATGTTCATGTATTTTTTTATGATTTTATTCATTCTTTACTTTTTTGTTGTTTTATTATTTAAACGAGGCGTTATTTTAAAATTTGTTTCTTCTTTTAAATTGTTTTTAAATTTTAAAATATCTATCTACTAAAGCTAATTTTACTGTTGTCATAACTGTATTTATTTAAAAAATTAATACTCCAAATGAAATTTGATCCTGATAATATTGAAATGTCTCTTAATTTAGTAGATTTGCCATAAACTCTTTTTCTAAATCATAAAATTTTTTAATTAATTTACTGTTATGATCATATATTTTGAGGTTTATTAGAAGACTATTAATAAGTACGAGTTTTGAAATCATAAAATAGTTAATTGATTTCCAACCGTTATGATCATTTGGATTTATATGCAAATAAAGAAAAAAGCTAAATTTTTTAATCAAACTTAAAATTCGTATGTAATACGTTTGAAAGAAGCATTACAAATATAATTGAGGAAAACATTGCTTACAAAGAGGCAGTATAAGCCCGATTGAATGATCACTTCTATCCTTCTCATATGAACAGTTAATGTCAGTGTTTAAAATTACTTCACAAACAACATTTTATATTGAAGGATATTGATTTGTCCGTTTTCCATCACATATCGGAAGAGCTTGATCTAACAATTAGGATCGGAATCTCTTATTTCTTCAAATCTTTATAAAATGTTTTTGTGATCATTGCTATACGTTCAACAATCATTCTTTAAATCGTTAAAGGATCAAGTGTGGCCGATTAAGTCATAATATATACATCTAATGAAGATCAAAGAATTATTTCACGATCAATTAAGAATTTAAGGATTTGTTAAAGAATATACTTGATTAACTACAGCATTTATAAAGTCCAGAAGTTCAAACACTATTTCTCTTGCTTCTTCTGCAGTTTGATCTCTATTCTCTTGCAAAGTCTCATAGATCATTAGTTAGAACAATAGCCGATTTACTCTCATAATCAATACCGAAAAAACTTTCCTCATAAACATAGTTTTTGTTTCTTTTGTAGTTTGCTCTCTATTCTCGATGCCACACCTCTTGCAAAGCCTAATGGGTCAGTAATGAGAACAATAGTCTATAATCGTCAAAATACATGTATTCTAATCTATCGGATTCTCTTTTTCACTCTCCTAATAAATATACAATTGAACCGTTAATGAATTGGAAAAAACTGATCCTCTGTCTAAGTGAATGTGATGTCAAGATGCGCGAATTTTTATAGGATTTAAAAACCACTAACCACTAATAGCTATATATTCTTCACAGTCCTTTACAAATCCTTTACCGATCAGTTCATAAAACTGTAATGGCAAATGTCTATGATCTGTGCGAAAGAAGTAAAATTCATTTTCTTTTCTTATAATTATCAGATATCAATATAACAAACTTAACAGGTCCCTTAAAATATGTATATTCTACGTCACTTTTCCCCCCAATCTCATCAACTCAACTGCTACCATTAGATTTCTTCGATCAGAAGTAGGTTTGTCAAATGAGAAATTTTGACTCGAAAGAAGCAACTCCTTTAGCCAAGAACTTATATATTCTCATCTGTTAGAAGTTTGATAGAAGGTTTACTTAAGAAGATCTTACTATTAGTGCATTCAGAAAGCATTGGTGGGTATTGAAAACACAGTCTGATAGAACACTATTTACTAGACAGTCGCGATCACCCATACCATCGATATATGAAGGAATTTATTTACAAAAATCTTCAAAATTATTAAATTTATTATATAGTCACAGAATTCCATTCCGATCGATCAAAGTAGACATATTACTTAAAAAAAGAATAACATTAAAAGAATGTCAATTCCAATTTGAAAATTTAAACGGTTATCGATCAGAATGTAATTCTACATTTTAAATTAAATAACCGTGTTTACCATTGTGTTAAACCAGACCAGAACCCATGATTCTCAAACTGTTAAAACTAACATACTATCAAGTAGAGGAGAGGAAGCCCCGATATCTCATCATCGATTTATGAATGAATTTAATTCGAATTTGAAATCGCTTTTAGAGATCTTAAAAATACGATCTTCATGTTACTTTCAATGGTGATCTATCTGTATGATCACAAAAACAATTGAAAGTATTTTGATATACTTTGCTGGCTTTGAATTCAAATTATATATTAAGACAAGGATATACCCACTAAATATCGACCACAATGATAAACTGAAACAGGAAATTTTGCTGCAAATGAAACTGATCATTAATAGGTCACTGAATTAAACTAAACAAACTACTTTCCGTTTTGAATATAAGTCCAAAAATTGCATTGCTTCCCACATTCATTCTAAGAACTCTAATTTCTCGTTGACTTACATGGCAACGAGAAATTAGAGTTCTTAGAAGCAAAATAAGAAGAAGATTTGAGGAAGTAGCAACTAAATACATAGAAAAGAAAGAAGAAAAGAATATAATAATTTAAAAAGATACAAATTTATATCTACACAGAGGGAAAAAGAAATATACACACCTGGTACCAAATTGACACCAAAGATTTTATGATTTTTCAATAACATCTGTTGTCAAAGTATAAACATACGTACGACAACACTAATATTGATAACGCAACGTTGTCAACATTGCAACAATTCGTTGTCGACATTTAAATTTTATACACATCCGTTGTCGAAATGTTAACAAACATGGTAAGCTCACTATTGGTAACGGATTGTTTGTCAATAGTGAGCTTACCACGTTTGTTAACATTTAGACAACGAATTGTTGTAATGTTGTCAATATTACATAGTGTTGTCATACGTATGTATATACTTTGACAACGGATGTTATTGAAAAACTATAAAATCTTTGGTGTCAATTTGGTACCAGGCGTGTATATTTCTTTTTCCTTCTGTGTAGAGTCTGATGTTAAAAATACCTCTATACTGAGATATCGCCAAAGGGTGGCGTATTATAATGGACCCGAATTATTGCTCACGTGATCAAATAAGCTTTAATCTATTAAACTTTTTACTCCATATCGAATGGCATAATCTTAAAAAGCTTAATTGCGATCGGTTTTATTCGATCGCGTATACAGTAATCTGGTGCCTGATATTTTTTGAAATCGGCATTAAATCAACATTACGAGTTCTAAATAGTCTAGTTTATCAAAATAACGGTTTATTTTTAAAGCTTAATCATTCTTGTTAAACTAAATAATTAATAACGGAAAATATTTTTCAATTTTCCACTTTTTCCCACTTTACAAACACCTTCCTTGCTAACAAAATCAATATTAAAAGAAACGGAACAAATTTTCCACCAAGTTTTCTTTATAAAACATATAAAATTTTATAGTTCTAGCCATAAGATGCTTTATGTAGCGTAACAGAACAACACTGATCAGCTGATTAAATTATTCACTGAGTAGTTAAACAGTTACGTAGCGTAACGAATGTAAAAATTAGAAAAAATATTTATGAAATAATTGAAATTCTTTAGTTGTCGGTATTAAATAGTTTTGCATATAAAACAAGTTGAAATCCTATTAGATTTAAATGTTATGCCATTATTCTAATAAGATATTAAATCCATATTAAACGCTTGTCAGTTAGTTAGAATAAAAGAAAAACCCACCCCTGCTAGTTTTCCTATAACTATAGCTATTAATGCAACACCCTTGTAAAGGGGCGGAGTTAATAGTTAATAAAACAAAGAGATAATAATAACAGTGGCATTGTCTAAGGAAAAAAGTGGAAATCTATAATCGAAAATAACATAGTATATGGATGGAAAATTCATTTCAAATTTAATAATGGCGGCTAAAAGGAAAATTGTTTGTTTGTTAGAAAGAGGGGTGGGATTTGTAAAAAAGAAAAAAAAATGACGGAAATGTTTGATTTTGTAGTTTTTTACCAAATTTCCTACTTTCACAAATTGACATTTTTTAATAACATTTTTGTTTTCCCTCCCACACTTGCTTCTAAACCACTGTAGCCCGCTTTTTTTCACAATTTTAAAATAAAAATAACAAACTATTTATTATATATATTTTTCTAAAAAAAACTAAAAACATTTTCATTTCAGTTTTTTTCTATCTATATGCAAAAGTAATTAATACATTTCAGAAATTTTTTTTCCATAAAACATGCACCAGCAGCAGATGTAGCAAAAATTGTTTTTCATTCAATATTTTTTTTCTAGTTCGCAAAACTTGTTGCCATGTCGATATATTTCATTTTATAGATTTATATTTGAACAGTGCGAATATGAAATGAAAAAAAATAATAAAAACAATAAAAAAAATAAAAAAAATAAAACACTTTAATCGTTGATAAGTGCAATAAAAAAAATAAATTGTATTGTTTTATTCTATTTTAAATTTGATATCAAAATACTAGTTGGGGAAAAAAATTCAACTGCAATTGTTAGTATGAGACGTGATAAAAAAACTATATGAAAAGAAATTTGTTAAAATTATAAAAAAAAAACAAAATTTATTTAATTGTGCCATTATAATAGACATGTGTTTGTGAAATAGTTGAAATAATAAACAAATGTTTAAACTTAAATAGCAATTAAAAGTATTTATAAGAAATTGTTTGGGATTTTTAATTGGAGCCTATACAGAGGGAAAAAGAAATATACACGCCTGGTACCAAATTAACATCAAACTGTTTATAATTTTTCAATAATACGTACGACAACACTATGTAATGTTGACAAAATTGCAACAATTCGTTGTCAAAGTCTAAATTTTAAACACATCCGTTGTCTAAATGTTAACAAGCGTGGTAAGCTCACTATTGACAAACAATCCCTTTCCAATGGTGAGCTTACCACGTTTGTAAACATTTAGACAACGGATGTGTATAAAATTTAGATTTCGACAACGAATTGTTGTAATGTTGACAACGTTGCGTTGTCAAAATTACATAGTGTTGTCGTACGTATGTATATACTTTGACAACGGATGTTATTGAAAAATTATAAACTCTTTGGTGTCAATTTGCTACCAGGCGTGTATATTTCCTTCTCCCTATGTCAGTAAGGGCAACATTTAATTAGTTTGGAACTTAGCAATGGGAAATTTATGAAAACTTTGTATAAGATTTGCCGTTGTTCAGATTATTTATTGTCGCACTTTCTGTCTGAATCGTTTAAATGAATTCAGTATGAATTGACTTAATATAAAATACATATGAAAGCCTATAAACTAAAACTTTCAAAGTTTGGTTTAGATCCATCGATTCGTTCGGAAGTTATAAGAAAAAAATATACATAGCATACACATTTAGATCTTTGAAAGTATCTTTCGAAAAACAGAGCTCTTCTATATGACTTGCATTTCCCAGTTTTAACTAGAATTGCCTTAGACTTATGGACATATACATAGTTCAGATCTGTCGATTTGTTCCAGAGTCATAACCCTAATGTACATAGCAAGTATGTACCATCTAGCTTAACGTGGCACCCTTTAGAATCAAAATATGTATTTGTCGATTTCACTACTTTTCAAGTCGACTTACGACTGACTTTAGATATATAAAATTTGTTCCTGAGCATAACTATATAATCACTTCGTAATTGACATATTAAACTAAGAACGTATTGGATTGTAAAAAAGCTTTAATCGAGTACTCTGCCCAACGAAAGTTTTATAACATATTGGTACCATACCACTCGGCGATAGTCGACAACGAAAGAACGAATGTACTAGCCTTAAAGGGAACGAACCTAAAGGTAATTAAGCTGAGAATCCCATAAGTCCTCTTAGTATTATGAAAATACAACGAGATCAAGACGAGAAGCATCTTCAAATTGAACAAGTCTGAGTATAGTTAGATTAGGTTGATAGGAGGATGTACAATCTACAAAAAATCCGAAGAAATACACCTAGGCCACTATCGGGCCTGTTGTAAGCTCTTTTAATTGTTAGTAAAAACAAAAACTGAATGAGTCGGAGGTTAGTGTAATGATACCTATTCTGGACACACATGATTACGGATACAACTATACTAAATTGGACGTTTGTATTCAGACGAATCTAGAGTTTGTATATCTTGCTAGTAATATTATTCCCGATATAATAGACCTCACTAAAACTGATTGAGTTTCTTAAATTTGGACGATAAAACATTCACTGAACAGTATATAATTGATTTAATTATTAGATCTTCATCATCGAGTTACCTTATGTTATAAACAGACTTCCCTATTTGTTCCATAAGTTTCAGACTTTTAAAATTGTAGTGTTATCATATTTTTTAAGATTTTTTCTATTACCCCTCTTAGAATCAAGATCGGCAGACATTCTAAAGATCTCCATTTGAAGTTAATATGAGTATAAAACTACCTCCAGACCTATTGGCATACTTATCCTTTGGGTAATACCAAATCTATTCCCTTGCAAAAATTATTAAAGTAATGAGCATGAAAACAGGTCCATGTAATGCCGACATTGACCATATTCATAGTTTAAAATGTTGTTAATACTAAAAAGGATCATATACTCTAATAGTTGTAGCAGAGACGAAGATTATGGATTTGTCTGACATAGGACAATTACGTCCTCTTGTAAAGTATCACAATGTTAACTGGAACATGTTTTAGTTGGATTAGTTGGAGACTAGATAAGCCTAACGTTTTGCTAGGTTAGTGCGAGACATAATACCAGTCAAAAGTTGTCAGAAGTGAAGACTTTAAATGAGAATATATTAAGGACTAGTTGCCCTGGAACTTAATGTTGTAGTTGTTGATTTGTGTAAGTTTATGTTGTTTTTTTTTTTGTCCGTGTAACGGGCCATATGGATTGCCAACGTGTACCCAATGATGTGCCAATTATAATATATTGGATATTATATTTAAAAAATATATTATTTGAATAAAAAGAGGCAGTTGCTAGATTTAAATTTAGATAAAAGATCAAGTTTGTAAATATCTATATTGCAAATTTTTGGAAGAGCTTTTGAGCAAACTGTAATTTAGTGGTAATGCATATAGTTATTAAGTAATGCATACGATAGGCATTTCGTATTGATGATAAAAAGGTGTAGATATGGTAGATCTTTATAGATCTTCAGTTAAAGAGTTTCTTTAAGCTCTATGGCTTTTACAACTTCAGCTAAAATGTTCTACGATCATTAAATAAAATTTATAGAAACATTTAATGTGTCTTCATGTTTGTTCTAAATATAAGTACGTTCGTAAAAGTGTGCATCAGTAATGCAACAAAAAGCAAAGATAAAATGATATATATTTGGCAGATCCCTATAGATCTTCAGTTAATAATACTTAAATGAAATTTATAGCAACTTTTACAAACAGTCACTACAATTTTGTTCTAAATATAGAAGTGTGCATCATTAAAGCAACAAAAGGCAAACTATTGCAACCGATGATAAAAAGTTATAAAAATGGTAGATATTTATAGATCTTTAGTTAACAAGCACTTTAAGCTCTTAAGGTCTTATACAACTTCAGCTAAAATGTTCTACGATCATTAAATAAAATTTGTAGAAACATTTAATGTGACTTCATGTTTGTTCTAAATATGAGTACGTCCATAAAAGTGTGCATCATTAATGCAACAAAAAGCAAACTATTGCAAACGATAATAAAAAGATATAGTTATGGCAGATCTTTATAAATCTACAGCTAAAAAAGTTCTTGAAACATTTACAAATAGTCACTGCAATTTTGTTCTAAATAAAAGCGTGCATCATTGATGCAACAAAAAGCAAACTTTTGCAACCAAAGATAAAAAGTTATAGAAGTTGCAGATATTTTCGACATCATTGGCAATAATTTCTATTAAACAATTTGTAAGTGATTTTTTATTGTTAAAACTTTGCAGATATTACATTTACGAACGCTTTTTATATCGAGAATTGTTAACTTAGAATCAGTTAAAGAAATTTTGTAATGATATTTTAAATAAAACTTTTAAATTTAACAAAACATTTAAAACACTTTTTAATAAAATTAGTTTTGAATTATTATTATTTTTTTTTAATTATTTCCCAGAAAATGTACGAATATGTTTAAATTTGATTTTATATATAAGATATATGTTTGTATGTCTGTATCTATATTAGTGCAACATTTTATTGATGTCATATGTAGCACGTGTTGGCGCAAGTGTCATAGATACATATGGTTTTTCTGTATAAGCTAAAGTTCAGATTTTAAATGGATTTGTAATTTTTCTTTTAACAAGATAAATTTAAGTTTTTATAGCATTTGGTACTCTTAACTAAATTTTAGTTGATTTACTGAAATTCTTTTTACTTTATATGTAAATATATATAAATAATCAAGAGCTTTCATTGGGGCATCTGTTAGCTAAAAGAAAAAAAATAACTTTAGTAGATATTTCTTTCGTTATTGTATTATTTTGATTAATGCAACAAAAAATTTGTTGTCCTAACTAAACTGTTGTCTCTTGGTGGTAGTAAAACTTTGCTGTTTTGATTTTCTCAATTAAATTTTGTTAAGTATTAAATTTATTTTCTTAGGCACCTAGAAAATTATAAAGTGCTTTCAAAGAAGAAGAATTTAAGTCAAGAAGTTATTTGCTATAACTTAATTATGGTTAAGGGAAGCAAATTTAAGTTTTCTATTTTAAAAGTTTTTGATAATAATTAATTTGATATCTTGATAAGTGTTAAATATACACCTGCTGTTTAAAAAATCTTTGAAAGAATATAAATTCTAAGTTAAACTTTTAAACAAATACGTAAACTTTGACTTTAAATTTGAAAATTTTTCTAAAGTTTTAAAGTTTTTTTTTTTTTTATTTTAGCTGAGCTTAAGACCAAGCTTTACACTTAATGGATTTTGATTATTAGTAGTTGAAATTTGACAGGTTTCAATACATTCAAGAAAACTGATTCTATGATGGATTCGAATTCTAAGATGGAAGTTAAGTAAAAAAAAAGTTTCAGAAAAAAGCTTATTGTATACCTTTTGGAATAAAAATTTCGTAGATTTTACTGCAAGTTTTCACAATTTTTTTTTGTATAAACACTTGAGTTTTAGTTTTAAATTACATACCAATTTTTAAAAATATTTATTTTTAAACAAATTTCCAAAATTTTGTTTTAAACAAATTATTGAAAATTTTTGTTGATTTTTTTAAAAAAATTTACAAGGATATTTGGTTTTTTTTTAAATAAGTTTGAAATAGTTATTTTTAACACTTAGGCCATTTTTTTTTTAATTTTAAAACACCCAACACAGTTTATTATTTGTTAACAGGCAAAAGTTTAAATTTGTTTTATTGTTTTAAAAATTCGTCGAAATTGATCAGTTATTATACATAATTTTTATCATTTTTTTTGGCAAACGCGTTTAAATATGTTTTTTTTTTAATTTTTTCTTAAAGAGTAAAGAAAGAAAAAAGTGTCAATGACGACAAGACGACGACAACATTTGGAATAAATAATAATTGCATATGTTGCAGCGGCAAAGGCAAAAAGTCAACTGACTTAAGTTAACAGAAGAAACGAAAAGACAAGCTGCCATTAAAATAACCAGCAACAGAAGTTACAGACAATAGTAGCAGTAGCAGCAGCAGCAGCAATTTTAGCAAAAGCAGCAGCAATAGAAGTTGTGGCAGCAGCAGCAGTAACAGAAAAAAAAAACAGCCATACATAACGGATACTGTATAACAACACATACATGGGTAATTTGTTTATGTATATGAAGTTTTAAACACTCTCTCAAATGTTTTTAACTAACACTTTTAAATGGCTGTTTAAAGCTCTCCTGGGCTTACACACACATATATACACACACGGCATGAAAGAGAAAGACACTCTAGTTTAACACTCACGCAAAACACTATAACAGTTTTATTTTATTTTTTTTATTTTTTGGTTTTTTTCCTTTTAGGCCCGTTGTGTTGGTGTGTGTTAAACCAGTAATACAAGTGCATTAAAAATACCACAACAACAACAACAATAGACAAAACTGCAACAGAGTTTAGAAAATTTTAGCAAAATATTAAAAACGTATGAGCAATTTAACGGTCTTTTTTTTGGTTAAATTAAAAGCTTTTGTTTTTTTAATAAACAAAGGATAATAAAGTTTGTTGGTTTTGTTGGCTTAATTATTTAATACTTTTGAAGAAATTTGTTTAAGTTTTTTTTATTTTGTTTTAAAAGTTTAAAATGTAATTCTTTTTCTTTTTGCTCTTAAAGTTTTCTTTTTTGTTAAACACGTTTTGGAATACAAAATATATTCTAACGTTTTCTTTTTGCTATCTATTATCTATTATTTTTACCGCTTAATTATTAAGTAGTATACGCGACAACGGCTGTCGCAAGACTAAAATTTCTTATAAACATTTAGCTAACATTAAGGCCTTACTAAAGCAAAACAACCATACGCACTCGTGTACCACACACAGCAGCATTTCCTCTACAGCAAAAAGAGCACATGAAAACGAATGAATGAATGAGTGAGTAAGTGAGTGAGTAAGGGAGTATTAGTTATTTAGTAGGAAAAAATGGTGGTGGTTTCCTATACATCTACAGACAAACATTTGTACTCATTAACACAGCAATGCATTAATGCAATATGCATTAAAAGAGACACTTAAACGAATCTGTTGAGTGCAAATTTGAGTTTAATAATAAGAGTGTTAATAATACTCCTCTTTTTTTTGACTTTAACTCAAACACTATTAGAATTAAATGAGTAAATTCAATTGTTTGTATGTAGTAAAGCTTGTTTATATGGTTTTTTAAGTAAACAGAGTATAATTTTTATTAAAACTCATTTAACAAAATAACAAAAAAAAAAAAAAAGAAACGTTGTAATAATTGTTAAAGAGAGTTTAGTTTTTTTTAAGGAGAGTAAGTATTAAACTACAAATACCGATAGTTTTTTTTTCTTGTACAATAGTGATTATTTCTGTAAAAGCTAAAATGCAGGCTGTATTAAAGCAAATACAGCAACAACAACAACAAAAAATCTACATTAATCTTAGTGGTTGTTGTATACAAATTGTGTTTGTCGCTTTGTCGCTGAGGCTTTTACTTTTTTGGCTTTTCAATGTGTTTTCGTTGTGTTTTTGCTCAAGAGGTGTGTATGTGTAGGCTTTTCATATTTTTTGTTTAATATCTTGTTGTTGTTGTTACTTTTGCTGTTTTCATTTTATAGAGCGGAGGTGAAAGCTATACGAAAAAAATCGCCTATTTGTTGGCGTTGTAGAATGAACCATCATCATCATCGTAATGTTGTTTTTTTTTCTTCTTCTTCATCTTTATTTTCTGTGTAATTTCGTTTTCTTAATGTTTTCTTTAGCATCCAACGGTAATAACAACCAAAAACCAACATTTGCTACGACATTACGCATGATTAAGCGTTTTTTATTTTAAATAAATGTTAAAATCAAACTACGAGGGTTATCTGTTTGCAGTCTATGCAAAACATACACAGAGAGAAAAACACTTCTAAATTCAATCTCATAACTAAATAATGAGAGTTTTAAGCAAAATCGAAAGCAAAAATCCTTAAACTCAGTGTTAAAATCTAGTTTTAAGCTAGTTGGCAAATGAAATGCTGGAATTCTGAAATCAAGTACGTAACGAGTTTAAATTTAGAAAACAGTTCTTGAAATAAGCGTATTTTGGTATAATTCGTCTGAATCCGTTTAGTCTGGACTACAGACATGTCTATAGTCTGGACTATAGACAAGTCTATAGTGTGGACTATAGACAAGTCTATAGTCAGGACTATAGACAAGTCTATAGTCAGGACTATAGACAAGTCTATAGTCTGGACTATAGACAAGTCTATAGTCTGGACTATAGACAAGTCTATAGTCTGGATTATAGACGAGGGTATAGTCTAGACTATAGACAAGTCTATAATCTGGACTATAGATAAGTTTATAGTCTGGACCATAGACAAGTATATAGTCTGGCCTATAGACACATATGGAGTCTGCACTATTGACAAGCCTATTGTCTGGACTATAGATAAGTACATAGTCTGGCCTATAGACAAGCCTATAGTCTAGAATATAGATATGTAAGTCTATAGTCTGGACCATAGACAAGTAGATAGACAAGTCTATAGTTTGGACTATAGACAAGTCTATAGGCTTGACTATAGACATGTCTATAGTTTGGACTGTAGACATGTCTCTAGTTTGGACTATAGACAAGTCAATGGCCTGGATTATAGTAAAGTCTAAAGTCTGGATTATATACAAGTTTATTATCTGGATTATAGACACGTCTATAGTCTGGATTATAGCCAAGTCTATTGTCTGGACTATAGACAAGTCTATAGTCTGGAGTATAGATCGTAGTAGTAAATATAGACCACTAAATAGTCTGATCTAAAGTCTTGTCTATAGACAGGTCTAAAATAGTCTGGTCTATAAACTAGTCTATAGACAGGTCTAAAATATTCTGGTCGATAAACTAGTCTATATAATTCTTGGATATAGATTAATCTATAGACAAGTCTATAGTTTGGACTATAGACGGGTCTATGGCCTGGAGTATAGCCAAGTCTATAGTCTGGAGTATAGACCATAGTAGTAAACAGTTTAGAATATAGACCACTAAATAGTCTGGTCTAAAGTCTTGACTATAGACAGATCAGTTTATAGTCTGGACTATAAACTAGTCTATAAAATTCTTGGCTATAGATTAATCTATAATCTGAACTATAGTATACCAGTTTTTAACTTGACTCATGTTTAAAAAAAATGTCTCCTTAATTTCAAAATTGTTTGGCTTTATAAAGTTTTTTACTCAGACAGCCTTTAAAAATATCAACAGCAAAATTATAGCAACAAAAAACAGCAACAACACATCAATTATACCGAAAAAAGAGAAAAAAAAACACAACAACGACACCAACTAATCATAGAATTTCGCGCCTTAATTTCTAATAAATATTCACATGTAGAAAATAATTTGAAAACAACAAATTGTGACACACATACATAGTTACAAACATAGAAACAACAACAACAACACTTAGATATATGGCACACGCACTGCCAACCATCAAGTGTGCGTATATGTTTGTAACAGTGTGTATGTTTGCTAAAAATGAAACAGCAACAACAAAACAAGAACGCATTTAAA
>NW_023995781.1:27500-83994 GCF_015586225.1 Lucilia sericata | reverse complement strand
GACTATAGTCTGGACTATAGACTATAGTCTGGACTATAGACTATAGTCTGGACTATAGACTATAGTCTGGACTATAGACTATAGTCTGGACTATAGACTATAGTCTGGACTATAGACTATAGTCTGGACTATAGACTATAGTCTGGACTATAGACTATAGTCTGGACTATAGACTATAGTCTGGACTATAGACTATAGTCTGGACTATAGACTATAGTCTGGACTATAGACTATAGTCTGGACTATAGACTATAGTCTGAACTATAGACTATGGTCTGGACTATAGACAATAGTCTGGACTATAGACTATGGTCTGGACTATAGACAATAGTCTGGACTATAGACTATAGTCTGAACTATAGGCTATAGTCTGAACTATAAACTATAGTCTGGACTATGGACTATAGTCTGAACTATAGACTATAGTCTGAACTATAGACTGTAGTCTTGACTATAGACCATAGTCTGAACTATAGACTATAGTCTGGACTATAGACTATAGTCTGGACTATAGACTATAGACTGGACTATAGACTGTAGTCTGGACTATAGACTATAGTCTGGACTATAGACTATAGTCTGGACTATAGACTATAGACTGGACTATAGACTGTAGTCTGGACTATAGACTATAGTCTGGACTATAGTCTGGACTATAGACTATAGTCTGGGCTATAGACTATAGTTTGGACTATAGACTACAGTCTGGACTATAGACTATAGTCTGGACTATAGACTATAGTCTGGACTATAGACTATAGTCTGGACTATAGACTATAGTCTGGACTATAGACTATAGTCTGGACTATAGACTATAGTCTGGACTATAGACTATAGTCTGGACTATAGACTATAGTCTGGACTATAGACTATAGTCTGGACTATAGACTATAGTCTGGACTATAGACTATAGTCTGGACTATAGACTATAGTCTGGACTATAGACTATAGTCTGGACTATAGACTATAGTCTGGACTATAGACTATAGTCTGGACTATAGACTATAGTCTGGACTATGGACTATAGTCTGGACTAGAGACTATAGTCTGGACTATGGACTATAGTCTGGACTATAGACTATAGTCTGGACTATAGACTATAGTCTGGACTATAGACTATAGTTTGGACTATAGATTATAATCTGGATTATAGTATACAGTCATGACTATATACTAAAGTCTTAACTATGGTCTACAGCCTGAACTATAGACTACAAGCCTGGTCTATGTACTATATTGGACTATATGGATCAATTTTAAAATATTCATTAAAATTCTAATTCAAACAAAACATAAATTATTAAAAAGATGCAAATATTCTCTTTTTGGGTAATTCCCTAAGGCGTCTTTTTTCGTTTCAGAATTTATGTTTGATATCACGGTTCTTCAAACTAAATCGTATTGATCTATTTATATCTGATAAACAAACATAATTTGCAATTCAGATTAGTTGGATAAACAAGTTGTAGCGCAAAATTTATGAAATGAAACGTGAGTTATTTAGAAATTTATTGTTATTGTTTAAAATTTTAGAATATTTTTATTAAGTATAATTGTTATTCAGATATGTTGCTGATATTTTCAGATATTTATTTAAACGCGTTGGGTCGTTTGTAGTGATGTATTTAAATTAGTGTTGTGTTAAATTATAAAGAGGATTGCTGGGTGTTTTTAAGGGAGTAATAAAAATTTAAAAGAAATTTTTATTAGAATTTTTGTCTGACAGGCATAGCTGTTAAAAGTTAGTTGTTAAAAGTTTCTACTGGGTAATGCTTCTATAGAAAAAATCACATTTCGTTAATTGTAGACTTCATATTTAAGTCTTTGGTTACATAAAATAACTGATAATTATAAATAAACAAATTACTAACTTCAGAAATTTTTTATCTTTTCTTTGACAGGTGCTGCTTTTTGAAAAAAATTACTTAAAAAATTTATGGTAAGTAATATTTACAAACATTATTTGACAATGTGTGCAAAAAAAATTTGACAGTTTGACGTCAATTATTAACAACTACAACATAAATATAAAGACAGCTAAAACACCAACAAATATTTCAAACAAATTGTAGGCTTTAAACCGAAACTTTTCGCTTAAATGAAATTCCTGTTAAAACCAAAAAGAGTAAAAAATCAACAAAAAAATGTTTAGTAAATATTTGAAAAAATAAAACAAATAAAATGAAATGAAATGACTAAAGATTTAATTTAACAAATCAATGGTGAAATTTTATGTGAACTGAATAGGAATTAAACCAACACATGGCTCGTGAATGAGCAAAAAGTGTTATTGAAGTAAAGCACTTGTTTTAAAGCAAAAAAATTAAAAAAAAAATTTTTGTGAAATTTTGAATTTTGGTCAATGGCTTTAGATTACATGATTATTTGGTTAAAGGTTGTTTTGTTGTTTTTTTTTTCAAAAATAATTGTAAATTTTTTGCCAATAAAACGTTTAAATTTAAATTTGTTTATCAATGATTAAACACATTTTTGTATTTTGACACTTTGGCAAATTTCAATTAAACCACAAGTATTTAGTTTAATAACTGCCAGTTAGTTGTAAGTGATATAGTTAAGCCAAGGTTACCTATTAAACCAAATTTGTGAGAAACTTACCCCTTTCACTTTTTTCTATATCATCCAACTCTTCGGTTTCAAATTCAATTTGTTGGATGGTAAAATTTGCCGCCATATTACTGAGATTTCTTTCCAAAGCATTGTATTCGATTATGGTTTCCTCGGCAAAAAATTTCAAACTATAGTTGACCTTATCCTCGAATAAAGAAGCAATTTTATTTTCCAATTGACTGCTGGGCGATTGATCACCTCCCTCTCCTGCCACACTTAATAAATTATCCTCTATATTACAGTTGTCCTTTAACGAACAGGTGGCAGTTTGCGCCGCCGCTGTGGCATCTATAGCAAAGCCATAATGGACTTGTGTTATTACTGCACTTAGCAGCACTATTATTAGGGTAACACCCTTCATTTTTTCGTTTTTTTATTTTTTTTAAATTGTTTTATTTAATTTCTTTAAAACAATTTTTTTTAAATTTATCAATTCCAGCTAAAGTTTTAATTTCCACTTATAACCTTTTTACAATTCATTTGTAGTTTCTTTTTTATTATTTTTTTTTAAATAATTCGTTTATTGTTTCTTTTTTATTGATTGATTGGTTTTTTTTTGGTTAAATATTTGTTAAACACTTGTTCGTTTTTATTTCTTTTGTTATAAAAATGTTGTTTTTATTCAAAATGCTGCAATGTAAAATTTTTTATTTGAAATTTATTAGAGTCTTGTTTACTTGACTTTTTTGTTTAAATAAATTATTAAAAGAGTTAATTATGTGCAACCAATTGCTAATGGTTATTGGCTTCAGAACTTTTGTTTTAACCCTTTAAAGCTTTAAAGTGAAATCCATCATTATAAATATATCTTGAATTTCTTACAATCTTAATGGTTATTTTCAAAAGTAACCATTTGTTTTGAGGGGTTACTTTAGAAAGTAGTCGACTACTTTTGATATTCATACAATTATGTCCATGAATTCACTTAAAAGTTACGTTCAGAAAACCCAATTTCTTACATTTTAATGATTATTGAATAAAGTAACCAGTTGTCGTAAAAGAATAATTTGGAAAGTAACCGATTAACTCTGATTTTAATTCAATTATTTTTCTCAAATCCACCTTAAACAAATGTTAAAAAAATAAAAAATATTCTGATTTTCTTAAATTTTTAATATTTTTTAACCAAGTAACCATTTGCTGTAAGTGGTTACTTTGGAAAATAGCTGTTGATTTATGATGTTTATTTAATTATTTCCATGAATCCACTTCAAGCTAACGTTTTGGGAAAGAACTAAGACAAATTTTAATTACATTTTATTGAATATTTAAGAAAGTAACCACTGTTGAAAAAGATTAATTTGAAAAGTAATCGATTATTTTTGATTTCAATTCAATTATTTAAATAAAAGCTAACGAATAAGAAATATTCTAAATTTCTTACATTTTCCATGGTTATTTCAAAAAGTAACCATTTGTTGGGAGTGGTTACATAGCAAAGTAAAAAATAACCACTTATTGAAAAAGATTAACTTGGAAAATAACCGCTTATTTCAATTTTTAATTCAATTATTTACTTGAATGTTAACGAATAAGAAATATTCTAAATTTCTTACAATTTCAATAATTAATTTAAAAAGTAACCATTCGTCGGAAGTGGTTACTTTGGAAAGCAGCCGATTACATTTGATTTCTATACAATTATATCCATGAAACCACTTAAAACAAACGTATTAGAAAAAACTCCAATTTCTTACATTTTAAAGAATATTTACAAAAGTAACCACTTTTAAAAAAGGTTACTTTCGAGAGTAATCAGTTACTTCTGATTGTTACTCAATTATTTTCTTGATTCCACTTTAAATAAAAGTTAAAAATGGGAAATATTTTGAATTTTGTACATTTTTAATGGTTACTTAAAGAAGTAACCATTTCTTGGGAGTGATTACTTTAGAGAGTAACCAATTAATTTCAAATTTTTATTCAATTATATACATGAATTTATCTTAACATAATGTTTAAACAAGGCAATAACAGAAATTCTTATTTCTTTAGACTTCCAATGGTCTTGCATTAAAGTAACCGTTTGTTGGAAGTGGTTACATTGGCAAGTAAACAATTAATTTTGTCTTTTAAACAATTATTTACATGAAACCATTTAAGAAATAACAGAAATTCTCAATTTTTTAACGTTTCAATGATTATTTGAATAAATAACCACTTGCTGGAAGTGGTTATTTTGTTAAGTAGCCGTTTAAAAAATAATTTATTTTGATTTTTATTTAATTATTTATATGAATTCATTCAAAAAAGGAAAATTATAATTTTCTTACACTTTCAAAGGCCACTGAAAAAAGTAACCATTTTTAGGAGGCAACTACTTTGGAAAGTAATCAATTAGTTTTGATTCAAGTATTCACCGTAAATAAATGTTAAAGAGTAATAATTAAGAAATTTACTTAATTTTAAAAAATTTTCTTATTTATTTAAAAATGCAACTGCTTTTTTTGAAAAGTAACCGATTAATTTTGTTGTTTATTCCACTATTTCAATAAATACTCATCAAATAAATGTTTTAAAAATAAAATAAGAAAAAATTATAAATTTTCTTTAAATGTTAACACTTTTTAAATAAAGTAACCGCTTGTGGGAAGAGGTTACTTTGGAATGTTATCTACTAAAATAACCATTTTTTGAAACAGGTTATTTTTTAAATGAATTGGATTAATTTAGTTTTTTATTCTTTTATTTTCATGGATCTTAAAATAAGTTTTTAGAGAAAAAGTCGCAAACATTTTTTTCATGGTTATTTAAAAAGTAATCACAAGTAACCGAATACTTTTAGTTCAAAATTTTGTAATATAATGGAGAATTTTACATAAAATTCGAAATATTATGAAGAAAAAATTTGCATAATTTATGAAAATTTAATAAAAAGAAAGTTTTCAGTTTTAAATAGTAAAAAGGGATTTATTCAGTCGGGAACCCATAAAGCCCTTAAATTTTGATAATTCGATTTTCGGAACGCTGTAATATGCAGGAAAATAGAGATATAAATGAACCTGCAAGATAAACTTGCATTAAAGGTCTCAGAGATAAGTAAAGAGTTTATGTGACCCCCGATTAGTTTCTTCTATCAGGAAACATTTGAGGATTATTTAGATTATATCAAGCGATTTCCGAAAACCGAACAAATTGGTTATGGCGAGAACCATAATGAGATTTAATTTGATCAGTTCCTTGTATAGGTGATCCAGAAATAGTTTATTATAGAATTTGTTTTATTTCTAGACTAATATTTTTAATATACATATATTGAGTTTGAGCAAATTGGCTTCAGAGGTCAAATGTCAAAGTTCTTAAATTATAAGATTTCGGAAAAATTTAGCAAAGTATTTAAAGTTTGAAAAAAAACTTGAGAATTATTCATTGCGGAAATTTGAAAAGAAAAGAATTTTCTATTAAAGGTCATAATTATTCAAAAAATAGGTCGGGGTCAAAGATTTTTGAAAATTTTTTTCTTGAACCCATAATTTTAGTTTATTTTACTTCAAGCTTAAGTTGCAGAGTTCATCAGTTTAGATCAAAACAAACATGAACTGTTTAAGATTCAAATATATTTTTTTAATTTCAAAATATATTGAAATATTTTGAATATTTTTTATAACAAAAACACTCTTTTCAATCATTTATTTAAACAAATTTCACAATTATATAAATATTTAACAAAATTTTAATAAAAATTTGTTAACCAAATATTTCAAAAATATTTATTTTTTTTAAAATTCTCATTTTGCAATTGTAGTAAAAAAAGTTAAGTGTCAAGAACATCTAGAAGCACTTGTTGCAAATCTTTAATTTAAACTGTATGTCAAGAACACAATTATTGAAAAATATTTTCTTAATAATTTGTTTTAATATCATTTTCTATAATATTTTTTTCTATAAAAAAATGTTTTTTTTTTTGTAAGAAAAATTTTGAATACTTTTTTCAGATTTCGAAAATTCTTTATTTTCAAACACTTTAAAACATTTCAAACGTCTGAAATGTTAAAATTCTTTTATTTTTTGTAAAACTTTTAAATTTCAGTTAAAATTTTACCGTTTTTTTCCGAGCCGCTACAACCGCTAAGGCGCGAATTTCAATTCGAACTAAACGTTGCGAATGTCTGTAACTCAGCTAGAAACGGTAGAAGCTTACGAAAAACAAAATCACCACAATAACAGCAGCTACAACAACCACAAAAACAAAAACTAAAACTAAACATATTTTTAATTCAGTTAATGCTCGCG
Source organism: Lucilia sericata (assembly GCF_015586225.1). Lineage (NCBI taxonomy): Eukaryota > Metazoa > Arthropoda > Insecta > Diptera > Calliphoridae > Lucilia > Lucilia sericata. The sequence continues at coordinate 77,133 of NW_023995781.1, read as the reverse complement.
CAAAAAAAAAAGATTGAAAATTTTATAAAAAAACACACAAATCAAATAAAATAAACACGATCAAAAAAAAAAAACCTCAGAAAACCAAATTCGAAATTAAGTCGTTGTTATTGCTGCTTCTGTTGTTGTAGTATGTTTTACGGCCGCTGTTAAATCTAACCAATACAATAATACAATGACAAATTCTCAACAAGAAAAAAAATACACACAGATACTTCTCATACATACGTACAATGGTAACATAATGAAAAAAAAAAAAAACTGAAACAGAAAACAGAATTTCAAAATTTTTATTAAAATTTACAACTCGTCACCATGATTTGGGGTCTAAAGCTCTTTTTTACTGCTGTTATTGTTAGAGTGTTAGTTAGATATTTTAGTATCTGTGTGTCTTAAGACTTTAAACTGTAGTTTTGTATTTTGCCTCTAGAGTTGAGGTGACTGAATAAGAGCTGACAATGTTTGACGGTGATGAATAGTTTTGAGACTGCTGTAATGGATTTAGTAAATAATAGTAGTGTTAGTAATACAATTGCTATTGAATTTGTTGTTTTTGTTAGTGCTTCTTTACAAATTTTTCTAATGTTTTGTTTGGCTATACAGGTGTTTTCATGGATTAACATGTTCAATTTTAACATTTAATGTTAAAGGTTGCAGCGATTGACTGTTGGTAACAGATCTATGTAATTAACGAGAGTACTGTGGTTTAGGATTGATAAAATGAATTAAAGATTGACGATTTTATACTAAAGACATTTACCACTTTATACTAAAGACATGATCGTCTTTATAATAAAGACTTACACGTCTTTATAATAAAGACTTAAACGTCTTTATACTAAAGACTTAAACGTCTTTATACTAAAGACTTAAACGTCTTTATACTAAAGACTTTAACCACTATATATTAAAAACTTAAACGTCTTCATACTAAAAACTTTAACTTCAACGACTTCAACGTTTTCATACTAACGACTTTAACGTCTTTATATTAAAGACTTTATACTAAAGACTATAACGCATTTATACTAAGACTTTAACATCTTTATACTAAAGACTTTAACGTCTTTATACCAAAGACTTTAACGTCTTTATACTAAAGACTTTAACGTCTTTATACTAAAGACTTTAACGTCTTTATACTAAAGACTTTAACGTCTTTATACTAAAGACTTTAAGGTCTTTATACCGAAGATTTTAGCGTTTTTATACTGAAGACTTTAGCGTCTTTATACTAAAGACATTAACGTCTTTATACTAATGACTTTAGCGTCTTTATACTAATGACTTTAGCGTCTTTATACTAAAGACTTCAGCGTCTTTATACTGAAGTCTTTAACGTCTTTATACTAAAGATTTTAGCGTCTTTATACTAAAGACTTTAGCGTCTTTATACTAAAGACTTTAGCGTCTTTATACTAAAGACTTTAGCGTCTTTATACTAAAGACTTTAGCGTCTTAAAACTAAAGACTTTGGCGTCTTTATACTAAAGACATTAGCGTCTTTATACTAAAGACTTTAGAGTCTTTATACTAAAGACTTTAGCGTCTTTATACTAAATACTTTAGCGTCTTTATACTAACTACTTTAGCGTCTTTATACTAACTACTTTAGCGTCTTTATACTATAGACTTTAGCGTCTTTATACTAAAGACTTTAGCGTCTTTATACCAAAGACTTTAGCGTCTTAAAACTAAAGACTTTAGCTTCTTTATACTAAAGACTTAAGCGTTTTTATACTAAAGACTTTAGCGTCTTTATATTAAAGGTTTTAATGTCATTATATTAAAGACTTTATTATCTAAATTGATTTTTAGTAGAAATAGTCCATTGAGAACCACTGTGCTTGATCTAATACAAAAAAAATTTAAAAGATTTACAAAAGCAATCAACATAATAAATGATTGATGTGTTGCGCATGCGTATTTTCATTCTTTACAATTTACAAGGTTTATGACAAAAAGTTCGCTTTTTTTCACGATATACTCAAACGGCCACAAATTAACTTACTACTTACTTACAGATATAATTATTGATGGTAAATATTTGTAATTTTGTTTAAGTAAATATTTATTTATAGTCTGACAGATTTGCCATAGATACACAAGTGAAAAAACGAGACGAGACTTTTAGCTCGTATTGCAACAATTGCATCCAGGAACGTAAATGAATCTATATACATATTTACCTATAAATATAGTAAATGTCTTAATATTTCAAATACGTGCGTATGGACGTGCTGTGAATTTTTGTTTTGTTTAGCAGTAGCAGCAGCTGATAGCACTCCATCCCAGCTACTGTCGTCATATTTTATTGAATATGTTTAACGAAAAAAGTTTTGTTAGTTTTCAATCTATAGAGTAAATACTTGCTGGTGGTCAATAAATTTTTAATTTATTTTGTATCTATTTTAAATTATTTTCAATTTAACTGTTCCTTTATCAGCGCTTTAATGATTCTTTAGTTGGTGTCTTTTATGTGGCAAATTTACATTTCTATTTTCTAGCCCTTCTTAGTTTTTGTTTAATCTGTAAATTTGTTAAATAAATAACGTTTTTTTTTCTAAAATTGTTTCATTTGAATTGTTAATTAGTTGTTAATTTTGTTAAAAGTTGCTAATTCTTATTATTATTCTACATTTCAAATATTAGTAAGCAATTTCGAAGATAGTTTGTGGTTTTTTTTTATACATGCTTAACTTTTTTTCTGTCTTCAAATGACGCAAGTTAAGGAAGATCTAAGAGTTTTTTACTTTTTAGCTACAAACGCAATATTTTATGACCTTTGGATTCTTTTGTTGAATTAGATTTTTAGCGCTATTCATAATGATTTTTAGATTTTTTTTGCGAATTAAAAGTAAAATATTTAGTTTGTGTCTGGAGGTTTGTTGTGTTAACATTTAATAAGTCCGGCTTTGGTTAGTTTAGATTCTAAGGGGAATACAATGAAATCGTTTATGTTTTGCAAATGTTATGGTCTATTGACCTATTTCAATGATGAAGCTATAGTATTTGTAATTGCTACAATGTTAGAGATATGAGTAATACATTAAACGGAAATTATTTTCAGTAAATACTCTAACGTTTTTATACTAAAGACTTTAGCGTCTTTATATTACAGACTTTAACGTATTTACACTAAAGGCTTTAACGTCTTTATATAAAGACTTTACCGTCTTCATACCGAAGACTTTAACGTCTTTGTACTAAAGATTTTAACGTATTTACACAGACTTTAGCGTCTTTTTGATAAAAACTTACTGTTACCGTTATATTTAAGACTTTAGCGTCTTTAAACTAAAGACTTCTGCTTCTTCATATTAAAGACTTTATCGTCTTTATACTAAAGACTTTACCGTCTTTATACTAAAGACTTTAACGTCTTTATACAAAAGACCTTAACGTCTTTATACAAAAGGCTTTAACGTCTTTATACTAAAGTCTTTGGCGTCTTTATACTAAAGACTTTAACGTCTTTATACTAAAGACTTTAACGTCTTTATACTAAAGACTTTATCGTCTTTATACTCAAGACTAAAGACTTTAGCGTCGTTATACTAAAGACTTTAACGGCTGTACATTGAAGACTTAAACGTCTTTATACTAAAGCCTTTATACTAAAGAATTTAGTAACTTTATACTAAAGACTTTAGCGTCTTTATACTAAAGACTTTAGTGCCTTTATACTAAAGACTTAACCGCCTTTATACTAAAGACTTTAACGTCTTTGCGCTAAATACTTTAACGTCTTTATACTAAAGACTTTAACGTCTATATAATAAAGACTTTATCATCTTTATACTAAAGACTTTAGTATCTTTATACTAAAGACTTTAGCATCTTTATACTAAAGACTTTAGCGTCTTTATACTAAAGACTTTAGCGTCTTTATACTAAAGACTTTGGCGTCTTTATATTAAATGCCTTAACGCCTTTAAACTAAAGACTTTAGAGTCTTTTTTAATAAATACTTTACCGTCTTTATACTAAAGACTTTAGCGTCTTTATACTACAGACTTTAGCGGCTTAATACTATAGACTTTAGCGTCTTTATACTAAAGACTTTAGCGTTCTTATACTGAAAACTTTGGCGTGTTTTTTACTAAAGAATTTAGAGTCTTTATATAAAAGACTTTAACGTTTTTGTACTAAAGTCATTAGGATCTTTATATTGAAGGCATAGGATTTTTATACTAAAGACATTAGCGTATTTATAATACAGACTTTACCGTCTTTATACTGCAGACTTAAGCGTTTCTTACTACTAAAGATTTTATCATCTTTATACTAAAGACTTTAGCGTCTCTATACTTAAAACATTAACGTCGTTATGCTAAAGCCTTTAGAGTCTTTATACTAAACTTTAAAATGTATATAATAAAGACTAAGTATGTATAATGCACCACCCTAATATTTCCTCTAATGAAGATCTTAAGTTTTAATTCAACATTAAAAACCTCGTTGCAACTCACACACTTTGCTAATATGGCAACAAAAGGTTCATTCATATGCATTAGTTATTGTTGCATGCAGTATGACAAGACAGATTACAAAGTTACTGTCATGCCACAAAACATTGGCTAATCATAACTGCAACACCTTTAAAAACATGCAACATGCTAAAGATGAGCAATAAAAAAAGCACATTTTTTTATCTACATCTAGTTTTTGTTCAAAATCTAGTAAAGATATAGCAAAAACTAGACAAAAAGAGAATTTTGGTTAGAAATATTTCAAACCAGTTTCGTTTAAGTATTAAAACATGTTGCAAGTAGCTGCAAAACACGCATAATAGTAAGTAATATGAGTATTTTTTATAGCCGGCAAAACTTTAATGTTGCTGAGCTTTGCTGCACTAGTAAATATAAACTTATACAAGTAGACCTTTTGCACGTTGTTGTTTGCTATCGGTTGCAAAGTTATAATTGCTTGCTGTGGTAATGATCGCCTACTTTATGTTTTGTTGCGGATTTTCTTCTTCAAAGTCTCCAACTATTATTTAGCTGAAACCATTAGTCCGTTTGGTAGTCTTGTCTGTTTCTTTTTGACTGATTTGTTGGAATATTTAATATTTTTTTTCCATTTGTTGCATTATCACCATGAATGCAACAGGTTGTAACAGTAGTAAATATTGTAGTAGTATTTGTAACATTTTAGTGTGTACTTTTTTCTCTATTACAATTTAGATTCCATTTCATTGCTACACCATAAAGCCTCTCAATTCTTTATTAGTTTAATTTACTTTTTTATGATTTAGTTTTGCAAATGCCGGCCCAAATTGGGGCAGAAATTACTGGTGGTTTTTGTTATAGTTTTTGTTGTTTGTTTTGTGGCAAGCACATGTTCAAATGTGTTTGTTTTTATTTGTTTAGTGGAAAGAGAATGTCTACGATTGGATTTTCCTTTGTGTGCTTTTGTCGTTCTTGTAGCGATCGATAAGGGGGAAGGTAACTGATTCCGATATTAAATATTTTAGAGAAATATAAATAGAAGATACCTTGACTATAGTTTGCCTACAGTATTGACTACATATTGACAATAGCTTGGCATTATTCTTGAGTTAAATATGACTATAGTTATCACAGTTTGATTATAATTTGACTATAGTCTTGTCTATAATCTTGGTTATAATTTGGACTATGGTTTTGACTATAGGTTTTACTACAGTTGACTAAAGTGTATACTTTAGTTTGACTATAGTCTTCACTATAGCTTAACTATAATCTTGATTATAGGTCGACTAATGTCTTGACTATTGGTTAACCGTTGCTATAGTTTGACTATTGTCTTGGTTATATTTTGTCTATAGTCTTCACTATAGGTTGATAATAGTCTTGACTATATTTTGACTATAGTCTTCACCATAGGGTGACTATAATCTTGACTGTATGTTGACTATAGTCCTGACTATATGTTTACTATAGTATTGGCTATATTTTGATTATAATCTTGACTATAGGTTGACTATAATCTTGACTATAGGGGTCCTTTACTCTTGACTTTAGTATGACTATAGTCTTGACTATAGGTTGACTGTATTTTGTCTATAGTCTTCACTATAGGTTGACTATAATCTTGACTATTGTCTTGACTATATTTTGACTATAATCTTGACTATAGTCTTAACTATAGGTTGACTATAATCTTGACTATAGGGATCCTTTACTCTTGGCTTTAGTATGACTATAGTCTTGACTATAGGTTGACTGTATTTTGTCTATAGTCTTCACTATAGGTTGACTATTGTCTTGACTATAGGTTGACTATAATCTTGACTATAGTCTTAACTATAGGTTGACTATAATCTTGACTATAGGGGTACTTTACTCTTGACTTTAGTATGACTATAGTCTTGACTATAGGTTGACTTTAGTCCTGAATATAGGTTGGCTATTTTCTTGACTATAGGTTGACTATTGTCTTGACTATAGGTTGGCTATAGTCTTGACTATATTTTGACTATGATCTTGACTATAGTCTTAACTATAGGTTGACTATAATCTTGACTATAGGGGTACTTTACTTTTGACTTTAGTATGACTATAGTCTTGACTATAGATTGATTATAGCCTTGACTATATTTTGACTATAGGTTGAGTAAAGTCTTGGCTAGAGGTTGAGTATAATTTTGACTATATGTTGACTATATTTTGACTATAGTATTGATTGACTATACTCTTGATTACAGATTGACAATAGTCTTGACTATAGTTCGATTTTCCTCTTGAATTTAGTTTGACTATAGTTAGACTATAGTCCTGACTGTATTTTGACTATATGTTGACTATTGTCTTGACTATAGATTGTATAGTCTTGACAATATTTTGGCTATAGTCTTCATAATAGGTTGACTATAGTCTTGACTATAGGTTGACTATAATCTTGACTATAGATTGACTTTACTCTTGACTTTAGTATGACCATAGTCTTGACTATAGGTTGACTATAGTTTGACTACTTTCTTGGATATAGTCGGAGCTTTGATAATTTAAATTTTTCCCTAGAAGATCATTGGAATACTTTGATTTTCCAAAATCTTTTTTTTTTGTTTTCTATTTTCATTATTTGTGGTCAATCTGTCCCCCTTATCTTTTGCAAGATTTGTTAAACAGGAATTAATGTTCGGTAGTTTCTTCTCTTATTTACAACGTTTTCCACATGGCGATTAGTTGTCTGAACATATTTGTAATTTGTTATTTTCATTTATTTAGAAAAATTACTTTCGAACTCATAATTATGGGTTATAAGGCGCACATTTTGTGGCATGCTGCAATATAAAGCCAATTTATTTAACAATCAATTACACTGTGTTATAAAATAATGAAATAAATTTAAGCAAAATGCTTGTTAATTGTATGCCTAACAAAACGCAATATAAATCTTTTTTTATAGTTTAGGATTCATAAGGAATTATATAGTCATACTTACAACCTGATATAAAATCCTATGTAGCACAGTGTGTCATTAGTTTTCTTTAGTAATAATTTAAAAAAATATTTAAATTGTAATAAAATTGTTCATGTGTATTTTATGTTATTGAAATAATTATTAGCTTAAATGCAACGTAAAACTATAATTAATATTTCAAACAAGTTTTTCTTTTCTCATCAACATAAAATTTCAAATTAACACATATTTAAGAGTTGAGTTCTATAATTAATTAAAAATTCTGAAGGAAACCCGTAAATATTCAAAGACTTTACAAATTTAGTTTAAAATAAAATTACAGTGCAAAAATTGTATCTCATATTTTAGAGCTTTACAAAAAAACCTTATAAAAATCAATTTTAATATAATACCACTATTTTCTATCTAATATCAACAATTTTACCAAAAAGTCATAAATCAATTGCAATTTAGTTTTCTAGCTCATGTTGTTAATAAATTTTATTTATTAAATAAAAAACTATTTTCAAACATTCAAGTGTTAATATCAATGTCATGATCGTCTAAACATACATACGTACATGCTGTTGTATAAAATTTCTTTCGATGACTAAAACTACAAAAAAATTTTGCACACTTTTTAGTGGAATTCATAAGGAGCAATGAAAAAAAGTGCAGTGGCATAAGGCTGCCTATGAAAGATATATATATTTTTATATTTGTATAAATTTTAACACCCAGGTTTTTTTTTCTAAATTTTACTTGGGCTGCATGTTTTTTTGAGTTCCTGGTAGAGTTTATTTTAAGATTAACGAAAGCCTTACTACTTGAAGTTGAGCTAATATTACTTAACTCCAAATAGTAAGGCTTTAATAGTTGCCTGTGTGGTAATTATTAAGGGGATTAAAAATTTTGATTGTAGTTTATGGTTAGCTATAATATTCACTATAGTTATAATAAAATTTTGACTTTAGTTATACTATAGTCTTGACTATAGTTTGCCTTTAATATTCACAATAGTTTAACTAGTATTGATATAGATTGACTATAATCTCGATTAAAGTTTGCATACGATTTTGGCTGTTGCCGTGTTTCTATAATATTAGCTATGCGTTTACTCTAGTCTGAAAGTATGACTATAATTTTGAATTTAATTTGACTATTATTTTGACTATAGACTGACTAGACTTTGCCATGGTTTAACTATATTGTTGGCCATAGATTGACTATAATCTTGACTATAGTTTTACTAGTATACTGAATATAGACTAGTCTATATCTTGACTATAGTCTTGCCTTTAGTTTTACTATAGTCTTGTCTATAGTTTGACTATAGAATTTACTGTAATTTGAGTCTAATCTTATCTATATTTTGACTATAGTTCTACTATAGTCTTGACTATAGTTCGACTATAGCCTTGACTATAGCCTTGACTATAGTTTGACTATAGCCTTGACCATAGTTCGACTATAGTCTTGACTTTAGTTCGACTGTAATCTTGACTATAGTTCGACTGAAGTCTTGACTATAGTTTTGACTATAGTCTTGACTTTAGTTTGGCTATAGTTCTGACTATAGTCTTGACTATAGTTTGACTATAGTCTTGTCTATAGTTTGACTACAGTCTACTATAGTCTTAACCATAGTCTAGTCATACAGTCGACTAAAGTTTTGACTTTAGTTTGACTATAGTCCTGACTGTAGTTATTACTATAGTTCTGACTATAGTCTTGACTATAGTCTTAACCATAGTCTAGTCATACAGTCGACTAAAGTCTTGACTATAGTTTAGTTTAGACTATAATTTGACTAGATTTTAGACTATAGTCTTAACTATAGCATTGACTATAGTCTTAACTATAACATTGACTTTAGTCTTGATTTTAGTTTGACTATAGTATTAAATATAGTATTGACTATAATCTTGACTTAAGTTTGACTGTAGTCCTGAATATAGTTTAACTATAGTTGTGACTATAGTCTTGACTTTAGTTTGACTATAGTTTGATTACAGTATTGCCTTAACTAAAGTCTTAACTATAGTATTGACTATAGTCTTGATTTTAGTTTGACTATAAGCTATATAGTATTAACTATAATCTTGACTTAAGTTTGACTATGGTCCTGAATATAGTTTAACTGTAGTTCTGACTATAGTCTTGACTATAGTTTGGCTATAGTCTTGACTATAGTCTTGACTATAGTTTGGCTATAGTCTTGACTATAGTCTTGACTATAGTCTTGACTATAGTCTTGACTATAGTCTTGACTATAGTCTTGACTATAGTCTTGACTATAGTCTTGACTATAGTCTTGACTATAGTCTTGACTATAGTCTTGACTATAGTCTTGACTATAGTCTTGACTATAGTCTTGACTATAGTCTTGACTATAGTCTTGACTACAGTATTGACTATAGTCTTGACTATAGTATTGACTATAGACTTGACTATAGTCTTGACTATAGTTTTGACTATAGTCTTGACTATAGACTTGAATATAGTCTTGACTATAGTCTTGACCATAGTTTAGATCATAGTCTTGACTGTAGTTTTGACCATAGTCTTTAGTATAGTCTTGACTATAGTTTTTTCTACAGTTTGACTGTAGTCTTGACTACAGTTCAGTCTATAGTCTTGTCTATAGTTTTACTATAGTCTTCCCTATAGTCTTCACTATATTTTTCACTATAGTCTTGTCTATAGTTTTGTCTACAGTTTCACTATCTTTGTTCTAGTTTTGATTCTATTTTGACTATACTTTGAATATGGCTTGACTATAGTGTTCACAGTCTTGAATATGGCTTGACTATAGTGTTCACTATAATTTAATTATAATCTTGGCATAGTTTGTCCATAGTATTGACTATAGTTTGACTATAGTGTGACTATAGTGTGCCTATAGTCTTGACTATAGTGTGCCTATAGTGTGACTATAGTCTGGACTATAGTATGACTATAGTGTGACTATAGTCTTGATTATAGTCCTGACTATAGTGTGACTATAGTCTTTACTACAGTCTTGACTATAGTCTGACTGTAGTTTTGATTATAGTGTGACTATAGTTTTGACTGTAGTGTGACTATAGTCTTGACTATAGTTTTACCATAGTCTTGACAATAGTTTTACTATAGTCTTGACTATAGTTTTACTGTAGTCTTTACTATAGTCTTGACTATAGTTTTACTGTAGTCTTTACTATAGGCTTGACTATAGTTTTACTAAAGTCTTGACTATAGTTTTACTGTAATGATGTCTATACTTTTACCATAATCTATACGACTATAGTCTTGATCTTAGTTTGACAACTTGTCTATAATTTTACTATATATTTGGTTATAACTTGTCTATATTCTTGACCATAGATCTGTCTTTAGTTTGACAAAGGTCTTGGCTAAAGATTAATTATAGTTTTTCTATGATCGTAGCAACAGATACACTATACTCTTGACTATTTACACGAACAAAACACTTGATTAAAGTTTGACTATTCTCTTAAAAATATATAGGCTATAGTCTTATCTATAGTTTGACTATAGTCAAAGCCCTATGAATACCCCTAATATTTTACTACAAATCATTATAACATTTTCAAAATTCAAGTCGTGGCTGCAGTTGTTGAGTTTTTCAATTTCCATGGCAAATACATTAAAAAGAAGTGCATTTGCAGCCACAACAAAAAAAAAAAAAAACATGTTTTAAGTTTTCTAAGCATTTTTTTTATAAATATTTTTGTACAAAAAAGAAAAAATACTATAAAAACCTGTCCGTCCATAACGAACACTCTTTGAAAGTGCAAGTTGTTGTTAAATTATATTTTTTTTATTTCTTTGTAAAGAAAAACAAAAAACTTAAATAAAATTAAAAGTATGTCAGTAGAGCAGTCGGTGAGTGAACCAAGTTTGTGGTGCAAGCTAACAACAACCATCAGCAATTGTTTTCTGTTTTTTCTTTTTTTTTTTGCTGTTGACAGCACTGCTTGTGGAGTTGCATAGCACTGTTGTTTACTTTCGTTGGAAATGCATAAATTTTACTTTTTATTAATATGACTAAAGAAAAAAGTCTTTTACGTTTTTTGTTTTAATTTTTTGTTGTTTAATGGCTATTTGGTTTTATTTCTTACATCATAATTTGATTGTTTATGTATTTTTTTTTTTTGTTGTTGATAAACAAATGCAGTTTCTTGTTGTGCATATTTAATTAAAAAATATACCTTTTGTTTAAACAAAATGGTAAAAGCCAAGTTTGCAATTATTTCAAGTTCATTAAAAGAAAAAAATGTATTTTTGCGATAAAGGCCTAAGAAAGATAGAAATCTGTTTGTTTAATTAATTTATTATGTTATTTAAAAAATCAGCGCGTGCTTATTTGATTATTTTATAAATATGACACTTTTTTCCAGAAACTGGGGGGAAATAATTTAAAACATTTTCCGCATTCAAGTAATTTTTGATAAACTTTAAGAATTTTTTAATCAAATATTGTTGTGACGACATTTTTGTTTATAAGTTCCGGTATTTATAGCGCTTAAGTGGGGGAGTGTAAAAAGAGTTTGTGTTGATGTCGGTCCTCTTCCTGAAATCGTCTTAATAATCTCACATTTATCATAGGATCGCGCCTAGTCGGCCATGATCAGTCATTATAACTCCCCGTTTATTGTTTTATTTGCTCGCGTGTATATATCTTCATTCAGACCTGTTTTTCCATTTGTTTGCTGACAGGAAAGGTATTCTAGCACGCGTTCGAAACCAGTTGTTTTCAGATAATCAAATATTAAAAACACATAAAAAACTCAACAACGATTAAAGTATTCTTAATTAAAAACAAATAATAAAGAATTCAGAAAACACTTAAATATTTCTATCATTGATGTAGGTTAATAATTAAGCAAAAAAAAGGCGCTTAATACAAGTTCTCATACAAAGTAAAAAACAAACATAGAATCAAATAAATATGAAAATAGTTCAGTAGTACCTCGACTCCATACCCAACTTGCGACTCGCTCACACACTTCATGCTAAACTACTAAACACCCTCCCCTCATGAAAAAACGAAAAACTATTTTTAAACAAATGAAAATTTGAAACCCATAAGGTAAACAACTATTTTTGCTGTTAATTAATCAAAATTAAATGCAAATTAATTTATCAACGAAAACACAAGTTAAAACTCTTAATTTCAACAAAAGATCACTGACCAGATTTAAGGACGTTCTTTAACCGTTTAACAAACATTGTATTGTTTCACAAAATATGCCACTATTTTACGCAAAATTATGCTAAATCAATATTTAAAAATAGTTAAAACGCACGATTAGTGTATAAAAGTTGAGGAAATATTTACTAGAGTCAGCTAAAAAGAGGAAATAATAAGAATATCAAATTAACCTAAAATTAACATTTTTAAAGTTAAATTTTTGTTGATAGTTGTTATTGCTGCAGATTTTCGTGGTTAATATGAAGTTATCGTTTATTTCAGATTTTTTTTTTCATTTATTTGCTTTTATTTTGGTTTTTAATTAACAATTATGAAATAAACAAAAAATTAATAATACAATAACATTAAACAAGTAACAGTGTTATACGAATAAACTCTTTACTTTAAGGTGACTTCTATAAGAAGATCTTTTAAAGGTACTCGAGAAAGTAATATGTGGCGTTGTGTGTGGGGGGAGGTGTCAATTGTGGACCAATGAAATTCGGTGTAGAATTCATAAAGACAGACCAGACAGACCAGACAGACCAGACAGACCAGACAGACCAGACAGACCAGACAGACCAGACAGACCAGACAGACCAGACAGACCAGACAGACCAGACAGACCAGACAGACCAGACAGACCAGACAGACCAGACAGACCAGACAGACCAGACAGACCAGACAGACCAGACAGACCAGACAGACCAGACAGACCAGACAGACCAGACAGACCAGACAGACCAGACAGACCAGACAGACCAGACAGACCAGACAGACCAGACAGACCAGACAGACCAGACAGACCAGACAGACCAGACAGACCAGACAGACCAGACAGACCAGACAGACCAGACAGACCAGACAGACCAGACAGACCAGACAGACCAGACAGACCAGACAGACCAGACAGACCAGACAGACCAGACAGACCAGACAGACCAGACAGACCAGACAGACCAGACAGACCAGACGGACCAGGTACAAAAGCGATTTTGGTGCCTTTTTTGTCCCCTTATAACTCCTTAACTAACAAACAAATCGGACACTTTTTCGTACTTTTCTTTAAGGAAGAAAACTGCATTTTGGTACTATTTAGCACCTTAAGTACTTTTTTCTATGTACTTACATATAGTGCATATGTACATAATTATCGTGTAACGCTACAATATTGGATTTTTTAAAATAAAAAGTACCAAAGAGAGAAAAATTAACCTGGAAACATAAAATTTTACATGCAAGGCCCTGAGTCCATGATAATCTATAAAAGGCATTTCTTAGGTACTTTTTTTTTTGTTTTTCAAATGGTACTTTTTGAACATTTTTCAAATTGAAAATCTGTCAGAACGTTAATTTCGTACCTTTTTGTTCTGCAAATGGTACTTTTATAGTTTTTATACTATTGAACCTAAAAATATAAAATTTAACATGCAGACTCTAGACTCAATGAGAATCTATAAAAATACAGCTTTTTCATTTTTCAAATGGTACCTTTTTGAAGTTTATTTTATAAGGAAGCGAAATATCTAAATTTAAATTGATAATTTAAGCATCAATATTTTTGGTACTATTTTGTTCTTCAAGGGGAACTTTTTGATTTTTTTTATACTCTTGAACAGGGAAAAAGGAAAACAGAGTAAATGGGAATCTATAAAATATACCCCTTTTGGTACTTTTTTCTATAATAATGAACTAAAACACATGAAATTGAACATTCGCAGTTCTTTTTTGATACTTTTTTTCAAATGGCACTTTTTGATATTTACGTGCTGGGGCCTGAGTAAATAAGAATCTATTATAGGGACCCTTTGGTACTTTTGTGTTTTTCAAATGGTACTTTTTGAATTTTCTATAAAACGGAACTAAAACACATAAAAGTAAACCTGCATAGTTCTGGTTGAATGAGCACCTATTAAATGGAACTTATTGGTACTTTTTTGTTCTTCAAATGGTACTTTTTGAATTTTTTATAACAGGGAACCAAAATTCTTCAAATTAAAAGTACACGGTTCTCATTGGTTGAACATCTATAAGAGGGATTTTTTCTCGTACTTTTTTTGTTCCACTTTTTAACACTATTTTTAAAAATTGAAAATATATATATATATATATATATATATATATATATATATATATATATATATATATGTATATATATATATATATATATATATATATATATATATATATATATATATATATATATACATATAATAAGTTATAAAACATTAAAGATAAAATATTTTAAGCTTTTTGTCTTATAATGTCGACAATAAGGAACATCCTTGAACTTGACAGACACAAACCACTTTTGCTTTTGCCAAAAACATAAAATGCTGTCAAATTTTAGAATTTTTAATAAGAAATATATATATTTTTATTAGACAAGTACGGGCGTGTATTTAATGTAATAAATTAGCTAAAAAAATATATTTCACATAAATCCATTATATGAATTTGTTTGTTTTTAATTTTGTTAATTATTTTTTTTATTGACCAAAACAAAGAAATTTACTATTCATAATGTTTGCTTAAAGAATTTAATAGCTTTATTGTTGCTAAAAAATAAAAAAATTCTTAAAACAATCTTAAATCAAGATAAAAACTCAATCTTCAAGAATCTTAAATTTGTTAGAGGTTTGTGGTTTGGTCTAAGCGACTAGCGTTATGACCTTAAATGTTTCGCTTGGCGCAGTTTAAGATGAGAAAGAAAATATACAAAGCAGACAGACAGACATACAGATATTGTTTTGCTGATGTGTTTTACGTCAGGTTGACTGGCTTTGTTTTTGTTTCATTGTATATCTTATTGTATTTGTAACGTGTAATTTTTTTTCTTTTGATTTTATTGATTTTTGTTCTATTGTATTTTAAATGTTTGGTTTTGCGTGTGTTTTTTTTCCAATATTTTGCATTTGTTTGATAGTTTAAGTATTTAAATCTACAACAATTCGATTTGAATATTCATTAAGATTTCTGAAATTTTTGAGAACTAACGAATTGACATTGATTTTGAAATGTTATTAACCTGAGTTTTAAAGAAACCTAAAATGCATAAATTTTAAAATTGTTTGACAGTTAAAGAGTTTATCGTCTAGATAAGTAATAGATTGTTAACTTTTGAAACTGTCAGTTAATGTAGGAGTATCAATTAGTAGGCAATCAAGTAGTTTGGTGAAAATTGATAAAGAGATTAATTTTTTTCTCGTGTATGTTTATTTACTGAAATTAGATTAGACTATAGACAAGACTAGACTATAGACTAGACTATAGACTAGACTATAGACTAGACTATAGACTAGACTATAGACTAGACTATAGACTAGACTATAGACTAGACTAGACTATAGACTAGACTATAGACTAGACTATAGACTAGACTATAGACTAGACTATAGACTAGACTATAGACTAGACTATAGACTAGACTATAGACTAGACTATAGACTAGACTATAGACTAGACTATAGACTAGACTATAGACTAGAATAGACTAGACTATAGACTAGACTATAGACTAGACTATAGACTACTAGACTACTATAGACTAGACTATAGACTAGACTAATAGACTAGACTATAGACTAGACTATAGACTAGACTATAGACTAGACTATAGACTAGACTATAGACTAGACTATAGACTAGACTATAGACTAGACTATAGACTAGACTATAGACTAGACATAGACTAGACTATAGACTAGACTATAGACTAGACTATAGACTAACTATAGACTAGACTATAGACTAGACTATAGACTAGACTATAGACTAGACTATAGACTAGACTATAGACTAGACTATAGACTAGACTATAAGACTAACTATAGACTAGACTATAGACTAGACTATAGACTAGACTATAGACTAGACTATAGACTAGACTATAGACTAGACTATAGACTAGACTATAGACTAGACTATAGACTAGACTATATACTAGACTATAGACTAGACTATAGACTAGACTATAGACTAGACTATAGACTAGACTATAGACTAGACTATAGACTAGACTATAGACTAGACTATAGACTAGACTATAGACTAGAACTATAGACGAGACTATAGACTAGACTATAGACTAGACTATAGACTAGACTATAGACTAGACTATAGACTAGACTATAGACTAGACTAGACTAGACTATAGACTAGACTATAGACTAGACTATAGACTAGACTATAGACTAGACTATAGACTAAGACTATAGACTAGACTATAGACTAGACTATAGACTAGACTATAGACTATACTATAGACTAGACTATAGACTAGACTATAGACTAGACTATAGACTAGACTATAGACTAGACTATAGACTAGACTATAGACTAGACTATAGACTAGACTATAGACTAGACTATAGACTAGACTATAGACTAGACTATAGACTAGACTATAGACTAGACTATAGACTAGACTATAGACTAGACTATAGACTAGACTATAGACTAGACTATAGACTAGACTATAGACTAGACTATAGACTAGACTATAGACTAGACTATAGACTAGACTATAGACTAGACTATAGACTAGACTATAGACTAGACTATAGACTAGTTATAGACTAGACTATAGACTAGACTATAGACTAGACTATAGACTAGACTATAGACTAGACTATAGACTAGACTATAGACTAGACTATAGACTAGACTATAGACTAGACTATAGACTAGACTATAGACTAGACTATAGACTAGACTATAGACTAGACTATAGACTAGACTATAGACTAGACTATAGACTAGACTATAGACTAGACTATAGACTAGACTATAGACTAGACTATAGACTAGACTATAGACTAGACTATAGACTAGACTATAGACTAGACTATAGACTAGACTATAGACTAGACTATAGACTAGACTATAGACTAGACTATAGACTAGACTATAGACTAGACTATAGACTAGACTATAGACTAGACTATAGACTAGACTATAGACTAGACTATAGACTAGACTATAGACTAGACTATAGACTAGACTATAGACTAGACTATAGACTAGACTATAGACTAGACTATAGACTAGACTATAGACTAGACTATAGACTAGACTAGACTATAGACTAGACTATAGACTAGACTATAGACTAGACTATAGACTAGTTATAGACTAGACTATAGACTAGACTATAGACTAGACTATAGACTAGACTATAGACTAGACTATAGACTAGACTATAGACTAGACTATAGACTAGACTATAGACTAGACTATAGACTAGACTATAGACTAGACTATAGACTAGACTATAGACTAGACTATAGACTAGACTATAGACTAGACTATAGACTAGACTATAGACTAGACTATAGACTAGACTATAGACTAGACTATAGACTAGACTATAGACTAGACTATAGACTACAATTTTTATCTAAGAAACTATTAGAGTTAAAACCTGAAATTTGCACGAACATCTCGGACATCCCTGTAAAGACTTGGGTAATGAATTGGCGGACTACCATTAGGGGGCGTGATTCTTTTTGGTGTTTTCTATCTTATTGGTAAATTTAATTAGATCAAGTGCAAAAACTACATTCGCTATTGATATTAAAACCAAATACAAATTGTTCAAAGTCTAAAAACTTGATGGTCTCAATGTTACGCCAATTCTGCACAATTTTATTTAAAAAAAAACTGCAAAATGTTTATGAAAAATTCAAGGTTTCCCCTAACTATTTCGACGAAAGACAAGCAGACAAAAAGACATAATAATACAAAATATGAACACTTATGAGGACGTTCACGTTAAAATGCGTAATTTTGATATGTCTGCATTAGACATGTTTATAAAAACAAATACAAAGCATTTTGATGGGCTGCTTAATATGGAAAAAAGTAAAAAAAAGAAACAAAGACATTGCACCTCTAACTGAAACGGTTCAATAGGCGGTGGAATAAATGCAGCCTGTTGCTTAATTTCTATTTAAGTAAATTAAAATTAACCTTGAATTTTTCATTACAATGTGATTGCTATTTTTTTGATTTTTTTTTATTGTGTTTCTTTTACGTAGTGTAAAAAACCACAAAGTTTGTGTAAATTCGTTCGCTTTACATGTTTAGCATAATAATTTTTCTGGATTTAAGTAAACTAGGGGTCTTTACATTTGTTATGGGTTTAAGTATATTTTGGTAGCAATTTTTAGAGTAAAGGGTATGCTGTTTGTGGTAAATATTGAAAACGATAATATTTTTACAATAAAAAGGTTTGTTGCTTAAGTCTTTTGTTTTTTTACTGCAGCTTAAGCAAGCACTCTAAAACAAAGGCAAACAACAAATACACATAAAGTATGTTGCTTAAGTCTTTTGTTTTTTCTTGAAATATTTGTCTATTAGACTATATTATTGGACAATGGCGTCTTTGTAATCAGTTTTAAATGTTCTCAGTTTAATATAAATAAAAATTTAATTTCAATATTTATTTTACCAGTTTTAAAACTTTTATTAAGTAATATTTACATATGACTTCTAAAACATAAAACTGTCATAATTTTGTTATTAACAAAACATAACTTATCTATTTACATACATAAATTATTATTAATATATGGATGTTTTTTCCGCTACTAATAATATTGTGTCAATATTGCTACTTAAAACAGTTTTAAACATTTACTCATTTGTCTCAAATATTCAAATATGTCTGTATGTACATTTATTTACATAATATTTACAATCATCTGAGTTTGAAATAAATTCATCTTGTTTTTTGTGTAAATAATCATTTAAATAGATAAATAAATAGATGACAAAACAATATTAACAAACTGTAAAGAAAAATTTCCTTCAGTAATGTAGTAGTAATTCGCTAGAATTTTTTTCAAACTAAAAATAAAAATTAACTATATAAATAATATTACTTACAAAGATTATTTCAAGTATTTATTTTTATTTATTTACTGCCACCATAATAAATGTTGATTTTAAGCAATTCATAAGGAAATAATGGTCATAAAAATTGTCACAGTTAGTGAACTTTGTAACATTTTTATTGCAACTGAATATATTTTAATTATAGAAAGGGTTTCAAAAAAATTAGTTTTTTCTTATGAACAGTTTATGGTGAATTAAAAAACACATTTTTTAAAACAGCAATTCCTTCCCTTTTGGACTGTAAGATTTTTGTAACTTAAAACCATTTTGAACGTCATTAAGTTTTACTTCTAGATCAGTTTCTAGTTCAGTTCTAGTTCAGTTCTAGTTCAGTTCTAGTTCAGTTCTAGTTCAGTTCTCAGTTCAGTTCTAGTTCAGTGTTCTAGTTCAGTTCTAGTTCAGTTCTAGTTCAGTTCTAGTTTCAGTTCTAGTTCAGTTTCTAGCTTCAGTTCTTCTAGTCAGTTCTAGTTCAGTTCTAGTTCAGTTCTAGTTCAGTTCTAGTTCAGTTCTAGTTCAGTTCTAGTTCAGATTCTAGTTCAGTTCTAGTTCAGTTCTAGTTCAGTTCTAGTTCAGTTCTAGTTCAGTTCTAGTTCAGTTCTAGTTCAGTTCTAGTCAGTTCTTTCTAGTTCAGTTCTAGTTCAGTTCTAGTTCAGTTCTAGTTCAGTTCTAGTTCAGTTCTAGTTCAGTTCTAGTTCAGTTCTAGTCAGTTCTAGTTCAGTTCTAGTTCAGTTCTAGTTCAGTTCTAGTTCTAGTTCAGTTCTAGTTCAGTTCTAGTTCAGTTCTAGTTCAGTTCTAGTTCAGTTCTAGTTCAGTTCTAGTTCAGTTCTAGTTCAGTTCTAGTTCAGTTCTAGTTCAGTTCTAGTTCAGTTCTAGTTCAGTTCTAGTTCAGTTCTAGTTCAGTTCTAGTTCAGTTCTAGTTCAGTTCTAGTTCAGTTCTAGTTCAGTTCTAGTTCAGTTCTAGTTCAGTTCTAGTTCAGTTCTAGTTCAGTTCTAGTTCAGTTCTAGTTCAGTTCTAGTTCAGTTCTAGTTCAGTTCTAGTTCAGTTCTAGTTCAGTTCTAGTTCAGTTCTAGTTCAGTTCTAGTCAGTTCTAGTTCAGTTCTAGTTCAGTTCTAGTTCAGTTCTAGTTCAGTTCTAGTTCAGTTCTAGTTCAGTTCTAGTTCAGTTCTAGTTCAGTTCTAGTTCAGTTCTAGTTCAGTTCTAGTTCAGTTCTAGTTCAGTTCTAGTTCAGTTCTAGTTCAGTTCTAGTTCAGTTCTAGTTCAGTTCTAGTTCAGTTCAGTTCTAGTTCAGTCTAGTTCCAGTTCTAGTTCAGTAGTCAGTTCTAGTTCAGTTCTAGTTCAGTTCTAGTTCAGTTCTAGTTCAGTTCTAGTTCAGTTCTAGTTCAGTTCTAGTTCAGTTCTAGTTCAGTTCTAGTCAGTTCTAGTTCAGTTCTAGTCAGTTCTAGTTCAGTTCTAGTTCAGTTCTAGTTCAGTTCTAGTTCAGTTCTAGTTCAGTTCTAGTTCAGTTTCTAGTTCAGTTCTAGTTCAGTTCTAGTTCAGTTCTTAGTTCAGTTCTAGTTGCAGTTCAGTTCTAGTTCAGTTTCTAGTTCAGTTCTAGTTCAGTTTCTAGTTCAGTTCTAGTTCAGTTTAGTCAGTTCTAGTTCAGTTCTAGTTCAGTTCTAGTTAAGTTCAGTTCTAGTTCAGTTCTAGTTCAGTTCTAGTTCAGTTTCTAGTTC
This sequence comes from Lucilia sericata, assembly GCF_015586225.1. Taxonomy (NCBI): domain Eukaryota; kingdom Metazoa; phylum Arthropoda; class Insecta; order Diptera; family Calliphoridae; genus Lucilia; species Lucilia sericata. The sequence goes on along the minus strand of NW_023995781.1, from coordinate 55,940 downwards.
AGTTCTAGTTCAGTTCTAGTTCGTTCTAGTTCAGTTCTAGTTCAGTTCTAGTTCAGTTCTAGTTCAGTTTCTAGTAGTTCTAGTTTAGTTCAGTTCTAGTTCAGTTCTAGTTCAGTTCTAGTTCAGTTCTAGTTCAGTTCTAGTTCAGTTCTAGTTCAGTTCTAGTTCAGTTCTAGTTTCAGTTCTAGTTCAGTTCTAGTTCAGTTCTAGTTCAGTTCTAGTTCAGTTCTAGTTCAGTTCTAGTTCAGTTCTAGTTCAGTTCTAGTTCAGTTCTAGTTCAGTTCTAGTTCAGTTCTAGTTCAGTTCTAGTTCAGTTCTAGTTCAGTTCTAGTTCAGTTCTAGTTCAGTTCTAGTTCAGTTCTAGTTCAGTTCTAGTTCAGTTCTAGTTCAGTTCTAGTTCAGTTCTAGTTCAGTTCTAGTTCAGTTCTAGTTCAGTTCTAGTTCAGTTCTAGTTCAGTTATAGTTCAGTTCTAGTTCAGTTCTAGTTCAGTCTCGTCAGTTCTAGTTCAGTTCTAGTTCAGTTCTAGTTCAGTTCTAGTTCAGTTCTAGTTCAGTTCTAGTTCAGTTCTAGTTCAGTTCTAGTTCAGTTCTAGTTCAGTTCTAGTTCAGTTCTAGTTCAGTTCTAGTTCAGTTCTAGTTCAGTTCTAGTTCAGTTCTAGTTCTGCATATTTTTAAACATTTTAAAGTTATTATTTGATCTACAATAACATTATGTCAATAATAATTTAAAAATGTTTGACATATTAGCGTAGATCTAATTTGTATGTCTGTTGGACATTTAATTAATGGCAAACAAATATAATCGATTATGTCTAAAACATAAAAAAACACAACAGAAAATATAAATTATGTTTTATTCATTAAATAAAATATTAGAATGATGAGACTTTTCGCACGCAAAACTTTGAAAATTTGGCATGATATTCTACGCATCAAAATAAATTTAGTTATTTAAGAGATGAGTAATTGTTTAACATGTGATATATTGAACATACATGGGGAAAAATCCCCTTTTAAAATTAACATTTTAAAGTTCATTTTATATTTTAAACAGTTGAAACGTATGTACATACAAACATCGCACTTCAAATTTGAATTCTGGAGAAATTATTAAGAAAATATTTATTTGAAAAATTAGCAATAATTTATGTTTCCAAAACAAATTTTGAGTTGATCTATTAAGTCTTTTCATAAAGGTGCATCTCATTAAAAGAGTCCCAGGCTTTTTTGCAATCCTAGATGATTTTTATTTGAACTATTTTAAAATATTTAAAGAATATAAAAATTTAAAATTTTTTTTACCAAAAACATAATTCTAAATTTCATTAAAAATGCAAAAGCTTATTTTTTCCCAAAAAACTAGTTCTTCGTAAAGAGTCTATCACGTGATTAGGGTTCTACCAATTACTTTTCCACTAGCGTGGTAATTGTAACATTCTCTAATCAGTTTTTGAATACCATTTAAATATTAATTAATTTTATTTATCTCAAAAACATCTCTAACCAAATACTTGTTTCGCTAGAGTGGTAATACAAAAACAAGAATAATTTTATATTAATTAATTTAATAGCGCTAAGTTTATAAAATGAATGGTTTTTTAAAATGAAGCGTTAACAAAATCATTTAAATTCAAATTATTCAACAATAATCTATGCATTTAACGACGATTTAGCTCATTATGGTGTTCAGGTGTAATAATAATAAAACGAAAAAAGACATAAGTAGATACATTTTAAAAATAGAAATATTCACAACACGCCAATATTGAAAAAAGACTAAGTTAGAATTTAATGGTCTCATTGTGTAAATATGTTATTATTTCCGGGTTGTGGTAACTTACGCAATAAGTACTTACTTATTATTATTTACAAGCCTTTTACTTTCTAGACTTTTTACAACCAAAGTGAAGGTGTTTAATTGATTTATTTAAAAAGCTTAATAATTTTTCTTTTCGTGATATCGTTTATTAATTTGAATATTTATCTTTAAGTTTCTCATCGTTTCTGAATAGTTTCATTGTATTTTGAATTGTTGGAATTTGCTTAGAATAATTTATAAGAAACTTGTTTAGTTTGTCATGCTAGCCTTTGTTGGGGGTAAAAGTTTCTTTTTTGCGTTTTTATTGATCGGGTCAAAAACCTGCCAAATCTTATATTTCGTTTTCAATTTGCTAGAATTTATTTAAGGCCTGTGTTTTACGGTTTTTATTTGTGTTTGACAAGGTTAATTAACACTGGCAGCAGTATAATGTCATAAGTGTGTGTGTATCTTCAGAAGATTCTCAGACACACGACAGATTATATCGCATTGACACACGAAACGAACACGTGAATTGTTTAGAACAAGATTTTTTGTGATTAGAAATTGGAGCTTAAGTTTTCGATAGTTAAGATGTGCCTCTGATAGGTTAGTAAGTTAGATAGATAGATAGGTTAGTAAGTTAGATAGATAGATAGGTTAGTAAGTTAGATAGATAGATAGGTTAGTAAGTTAGATAGATAGATAGATAGATAGATAGATAGATAGATAGATAGATAGATAGATAGATAGATAGATAGATAGATAGATAGATAGATAGATAGATAGATAGATAGATAGATAGATAGATAGATAGATAGATAGATAGATAGCTCGCTCGCTCGTCGCTCGCTGCTCGCTCGCTCGCTCGCTCCTCGCTCGCTCTCTCGCTCGCTCGCTCGCTCTCTCGCTCCTCGCTCGCTCGCTCCTCGCTCGCTCGCTCGCTCGCTCGCTCGCTCGCTCGCTCGCTCGCTCGCTCTCCTCGCTCGCTCGCTCGCTCTCGCTCGCTCGCTCGCTCGTCGCTCGCTGCTCGCTCGCTCGCTCGCTCTCTCGCTCGCTGCTCGCTCGCTCGCTCGCTCGCTCGCTCGCTCCTCGCTCCCGCTCGCGCTCGCTCGCTCGCCTCGCTCGCTCCTCTCTCGCTCGCTCGCTCGCCTCGCTCGCGCTCGCCTCTCTCGCTCGCTCGCTCGCTCGCTCGCTCGCTCGCTCGCTCTCGCTCGCTCGCTCGCTCCTCGCTCTCCTTCCCTCTCCTCTCGCTTCCCCTTTTTTCCTCCCCCCCTTCCCCCTTCCTTCCCCCTCTTCCTTCCCCCTCCTTTCCCTTTTTTGCTGTTTTTTTTTCAATTGTAACGTATTTTCATAATTAACATCCAAAATTTTTACATATAAAGAATTATTTTTAATGAAAAATTCAATTTTTCACAGGCAATATATTTTTTCTTAATTTGAAGGATTTACCATGTTTTTAGATTTTTCATACAGAAGAGACTTTTGATGGAAAGACAGACAGAATTCAATATATCACAGATTTTCGCACTTATGATTTTCATATAAAAAATTATTTTTAGTAAAAAATAAGTATGATTTAAAATTTTCATAAAAAAATACATTTTTGATGATGATTAGGAAAAAATCGTTGTTAATAGAGTATAATATAACTTTTTGTTTTATTTTTGTTGACCAATACATCGACTACTGAAATTTTAATTGTTTGGCGACATCCGCCTTAAGATTATCCCACCATAATTCGGTGACTAAAATTTAAATTATTTATATTATTGCATTGCGTTGCCAAAAAAAAACATCTGCTTTATTTTGGCTTAAACAGTTATTCAAGTTTAACCAACAAGAAAAAAAATGTTAAAATTTAACATAAACTTTTGGTCAACAAAACAAAAGCATAATGCATATGTAGATGATAATTTCTCTTCTTATAGCAGTTGAATGGAAACTGCTTTAAATGATCATGACCATAATTGGTAAATTGATGACTTCTAAATGATTTGTTCTTTCTGTTTAACGGAACGTTTTTAAAAGACCTTGAATTTAATAATTTTATTTTTTTTTTTACAACTGGTTTGCATTTTAAATTAGCCATAGATAAAATTATGTTTCTTATAATACTTTAATTGTTGAGTATAATTGTTGAACTTTTAATTTTTTAAATTAATTATTAAAATTAGGTACTGGTTTTTGCTTCTAATTTTTACATTAAATTCTTTATTATGTTTTATATTTTAGTGGCTTTTTTGATTTATTTACCAGTTTATTTAGTAATTATTTTTTTTTGTTTAGAAAGATAAAAAAATTGATGTTTCTTTTATATTAAATTATTAAGTAGGCAATAAAAATATTATTTAGTTAATACTTATTATAATTAAATCTAACATCTTAGGTAAGATCTTTAAGCAAGGTCATTAATGAGAGAAATACGTGACAGTATGTGGATTTTAATGAAGATAAATTAATATGAATTAAATCTTATTTTCCGGAAAAAAGGGAAAAGCGCTTCTACGATGTGCAACGGGAAATTCTGGAAGATGGATTAAGTGCCCATTTCCTGCATTACAGAAGTCATGAACCAACCTTTTTCGCGATATAATTTGAAATTTCTTTTAAATACCTCTAATAAAACATATATTTTACACACTCGCAATCTGGATGTATTTATATAAATGGTAAAATCCGGTTAACAAATAAAATTTTTATTATATTTATTTTTTTTTTTTTTAAGTAATAATTTTAAATAATATTATAATGTTACCAAAATTATGAAGAAACAAAAGACACACCTTTATTATTGATATTAGTGGTGTAAATTGCTCTTAATGAAAACAACTAAATTCTAATTTAGAATGTTCTGCCAAAAAACAACCTTGAACAATACTTCGTTTTATACCCTACATCACTATAGTGGATAGAAAAAGTTTTGAAAATCAATAATTCATTTTTAAACACTAGTATTATTTAATTACAGTGGACGTCCACTAGTACGAATTATATAGTGTCAGGCCCTTTCGTAATACCGAAAAATTCGTATTATTGAACAACACATTTTGTATGTTTAAATTCAAATAATACACATAAAATATTGGATTTTATTTATTTTTGTTTTATTTTTCATGAAAAATTACATAACGGAACAAAATATAACAAATGTGTATTATTTTAAATAAATTTCTTGTACATAAACAGGCATAAAATTTTGAAAGTATCGTGAGTCCAATGGTTGAAATGAGATATATGTAGAAGGTTTTAAATTTTAATGTTTTTAAAAAGATGTGAGCCAAAGACAATTTGCAATTTACATATGTGTTCTAAAATGTATTAAAATGTTATTACATAAAACTTTTATTAGAAACTTGAATGGAATATACCACAATTCTCTAATTTATAATTTTCTCTTAAAAATTAGAATAGTTATCCTTAAACCCATTGTTTGAAATGTGGAGTCAAACTACTTTCAAAATTAACAGTTCATACATACATATGTATATAAATATCATTTTACTTATTAACAAATCCATCATTTAACATCGATGTTTATTACATTGTAAAATGATTCTTACGGCTTTCGAGGCTTCAATATTGTTCTCAGCAGAGTTATTGTCGGGAACTAATAAAATACTTTCCTCATTGGCGTTATCATCCAATTTAATTTCTTCTCTTGGGTCATCAAAATTCCAATAAAATAAATTAATAACACTAAATAATTGTTGATTTGTAAATATACATGCAGTAAATTGTGTGTATAGGATTTTTAAAAATACAAAACACTTGTAATAAATACAAAAAAACTTCAAAATTACTGAGCTTAAGGTGAATGATACCGAAATAATAAAATAAAAACATAATAAAAACTTCATTCATACGTAAATAAAACCAAAATTCCTATAAAAAATGCGTTATTCGTACTATCGAACAGAAAAATTGTGACTTTATTCGTACTATAGAGTAGACAATGCAACAATTTTGCCATTCGTATTATTGGATATTCGTAATAAAGAGTATACGTACTATTGGACGTCCACTGTATAATGTAAACGTAAATCTCACTACCAACATTTATATGGATAGGCCCATATTTACCACTTTTACAGGAAATTACTTTTTTGTCATCAAAATTGGAATGGAGGTAACAAGAACATTTAGTACTTTATAAAAAAAGGAATGGAAATTTTTAACATAAGTAGCTTATGGTAGTCCATGGCCGACTATACACATTTATTTGTTATATCCTACACCACTTTAGTCGATTGAAAATGGTTAAGATCGGTCCAATCTTTCACCTAGCCCCCATACATCTGAACCCCCGAATAGGGCTTGTAAACCTTGTAATCAAACAACAGGTCGCAATTTTGAAGACAATTCAATGAAATTTGGCACATGATCTTCAATTGTACCAGAGACGAAGCCTATTGAAATTGGTTAACATCAATCCATTATTTCATTTAGCCCCTATACAACTGAACCTCCCGAATAGGGGTTAAGTTCATAATAATGTTTAATATACTCGTATTTCGACAAAAACTTCAAAACCAAGTAATATACTAGCATTGATGATCCTGATTAATTATATAATGATAGGGCCTCATTTGACCCCAGCCCTATATCCCTTACCCCATTTCAAAATATGACCTAAATATCCATAATTTTATGAAGTATATCTGAGGCAAGGTACAATTGAACTTAAATGCTTTATTATGAAAACAATATCACATTTTATTTTTATAACTGATATAGGGTATTATATGGTCGGTCTCGTCCGACTATAATTTTTTACTTGCTTTTCATTTATTTATTTTTCATAGTTTCAGGACTTTCAGTACTTTAAATCACTATCTATATCTATCTATCTATCTATCTATCTATCTATCTATCTATCTATCTATCTATCTATCTATCTATCTATCTATCTATCTATCTATCTATCTATCTATCTATCTATCTATCTATCTATCTATCTATCTATCTATCTATCTATCTATCTATCTATCTATCTATCTATCTATCTATCTATCTATCTATCTATCTATCTATCTATCTATCTATCTATCTATCTATCTATCTATCTATCTATCTATCTATCTATCTATCTATCTATCTATCTATCTATCTATCTATCTATCTATCTATCTATCTATCTATCTATCTATCTATCTATCTATCTATCTATCTATCTATCTATCTATCTATCTATCTATCTATCTATCTATCTATCTATCTATCTATCTATCTATCTATCTATCTATCTATCTATCTATCTATCTATCTATTTATCTATCTATCTATCTATCTATCTATCTATCTATCTATCTATCTATCTATCTATCTATCTATCTATCTATCTATCTATCTATTTATCTCTTTTCATATACAAAACTTTGGATAACAACAGATCTCTACTTTTAACAATAAAAATATCTGTGTTTTGTGGAACCTTTACTGTATGATTTACTATATGAAACATCCTAAAAATATGCACTAACTTATTAATTTCATAGCTTAAATGTTAGAGATTAACCCTTGTTTAACCGAAGTATTATTTGAAAGTGAGCTTAAAAAAGAAATTTTTGATGGATTTTAGTTAATTTCATTAATAGGCCATTATTTGATTATCTACAGCCGACTTTAATAAATGAACGCAGATTTTCTCCATTTTAGCAATTAAGAATCTATAGTCGAGTTTAGATTTTTGTTATAACAGTTTTTGGCTATTTTTACAATAGAAACCTTTTTTAGGCTCCACAGTCGATTTTAGGTTTTTCTATAAACATAAACCCTTGATGGAAAATTTGTACAATTTTCGCAATTAGAGCTTCAGGCCGATTTTATGTTTTTTTATATAAAAATGTATTTTTGATATAAAGTTTTATCTTACCTTTAGTTACTAAAATTCCAATTAAAAACATCTTTAATATTTTAGTTTTCTTTTTCAATACCTGATTTTTGTATTTTATTGAAAAGTTTCCTTGTTGTTTTTTAATATTTTCTTTTGAAAACAAAAAATGAAAATTTACAAAAGTTTGAATTACATAAAATAACAATTTAAAGAATTTTACATTATAAAATTATTAATAAAAAATTATATTAAATTTATTTTAAACCAAAAAATACAATTTACATTTTTATATGTATTTTAAGTAATGAAAATTATTACAAAAGTTATTGTATTTCAAATGTAAGTATGTTATTATGATTATTATGTGTTATGTTAAATGTTAAAGAAAAAAGTCCTTTATCTGTTTTATATGTTATTTATAAAGTTATTGTACTAATTCCAATTAATTTTAGTTATTTTTATTAAGATTTTTTGTTTGTTTTTGCAATAAATACATTTAAACACCAGATTAATAACTACATTTGGTTACACTTAAGTGCGGGGGTGCAAGTGGAAATTGAAATTTAAAAGTCTTTTTGGCAGGATTTTCTTTTTTAAAGTTTTAGAACTATATTTGTTAAGGTTTTCGAATGCCATTTCCGCCTTAGCGTCTGTTGTATTATAACAGTTCTTTGGATATATGAAAAACTTTTAAAATTGTACAATTTAAAATACCAATAATTACGTATAAAATAGGCCAAGATCAGTGTTATGTTTCATTCAATGTTTTGGCTTAAAAAGCGTCACCAGGTTTTTTCTAACAACTGTCGTAGGATGCCAGACTTTTAAAATAAAAATTTCCCTTAAGTGTATTATTACAAATTTTTTGTGTTTATTTTTTACAATTTTTGAAAAAATTAAAAATGCTGAAATCGAACTTTGTCAGAAATAATTTAGATCGAAATAATGTTGGAAAAACTTCGGATGAGCGGCCAAAAAGGAATACATATGGAAACAAGACTTATTTTTCCTATTTCCTCTATTTTGTGTCAATTTTAGCTTTATAATATAAATTTTGAGTTTGATGGAAAATTGAAGTGATCGTAAATTTGAAACATTATAAGATGCACTTTAAGCGATCACTTTTTTTTGCTACTACAACAAAACATAGATTGTGGATGAAAAATAGAAATGATCGCCGATTTTTGCAAAGATCGCTGAATTTGGGTTTTTTCGCAAGTTTTCTGAGTTTTTGCAATTTCCATAAAGAATCGATTTTTGGTAGAAAATTTAATAATCACAGATTTTACCCAATCGAGGTGTTATTAAGGGATTTACAACCAATTTTTTTATTACAAACAAAATTCAATTTTTTATGGAAAATAAGAGTGATCGCACATTTGGAAACTTTCCCAAATGGAACATTATTCATTAATCTAAAGCCGATTTTAGATTTTTCTTATAAAAATATAATTTTGAAGAAAATTTTAAGTGAAATTAATTTTTGATGGGAAATTTAAGTGATCGCAGATTTTTCATATTTATTAAATTGCAGGGTTATTAGAGGATCAAATGCCGATTTTAGGTTTTTTATAAATAAATCCATTTATGATGAAAAATTTATGTGATCGCAGACTTCTGCTATTTTCTCATTAAAAAATTAGTTTTTCAGGAACAATTTTGTTGATCGCAGATTTTGCGTTTTGTTTTTTTTTATGGGAAAGTTATTTTTTTTTTATGGGAAACTTATTTTCTCAATTAGAGTGCAATTTAATGATCTACAGCCCATTTAAGATTTAAAATTACATTTTTAGGTTTTTCTTATAAAATTTTAAGTGTAACTAATTTTTGATGGAAAATTTAAGTAATGAAGGATCTACAGCCGATTTTTGGTTTTTCATAAAAAAATCAGTTTTTGGTGAAAAATTGTAGTGATCGCAAATTTGGCTTTTTGTTTTTTGATGGGAAAGTGAAGTGATCGCAGATTTTAGCTAAAGTGATCACAGCTTATAGCTATTTTCTCAATTAGAGTGCTTAAGGTTCTACAGCCGATTTTATGTTTTTTTTTTTTTTGTTAATGAAAGTGAAGTGATCGTAGATTTTAGTTAAAGTGATCACAGATTATAGCTATTTTCTCAATTGAAGTGCTATTTAAGGATCTACAGCCGAATTTAGGTTTTTCTAATAAAAATCTATATTTGGAAAATTTTTTAATAAATTCTTTTTTGATGAAAAATTTAAGTGATCGTCGATTTTGCATATTTATTAAATTGCAGTTTTTTTTTTATATAAAAATCAATTTTTATAGAAAAGTGATCACAGAAATTAACTCAATTCGAGCGTTACTTAAGAATTTATGACCGATTTTAGATTTTTCATAATTACTTATGAAAGAGCCGATTTCGCGATCTTCATAAAAATCTATTTTTGATGGAAAATATGAGTGATCAAAGATTATCGCTATTTTTTCAATTGGAGAGTTATTTGAGGATCTGTAGCCGACTTTAAATTATTCATAATAAAAAATAATTTTTTTACAAAGAGATCACAAAGTGATCGCTCTTCTCTCAATTGGTGAGTTAGTTTTTAGGTTTTTCATTGAAAAATATATTTTTAATAGAGCGTTTAGAGCATTATTTAAGGATGTGCAGTTAATTTTAGGTTTTTATTATAAAAATTATATTTTTAATTGAAATCTGAAGTGATCGTAGATTTTGAATAGTTACTTAATTTGCAGTATAATTTAAGGAACTACAGACTATTGCATGATCTTCATAAAAATTCAGTTTAAATTGAAAATACAAGTGATCTACAGTCTATTTTATATTATTTATAAAAAAACATTATTTTTTGATCACAACGTAATCGCTCTTCTCTTAAGAGCTGAGTAAGTCAGTAATCATCATGACTGAATTGATGGAAAATTTTAGTGATCTCAAAGAAGATATAAAAATGGTTAAACCTTTCGATAGATTGAATTTTCAGATAATATAAGAACTTCCATCAAAAAAGTATCATCGTGCTGTTAGAACATCTTAAATAATGACAAAAACTGCTCGATATTTAAAAATCTTGATGAAATAAAGGAAATTCTGATTCAGATTCAGCGTTGCCTAGTTCTTCAGAAAAGTACATTTTGGTCTCTATTTAAGACTAAAAGTAAATAATTTGCTAAACTAACAATATTTCCATTTTCCGATCAGAATCGAGATTATCCAAATACTCTTTTAACAAATTTCGTAAATGTTTGATTTCAGCCTTCAAAAGATGTACATTAAATTTCGTTTTTTTTAAGAAATACTTTTTAATAGTTTATATTTTTACTAATATTATTTTATTTATTTTTTTAAATTGATTTAATTATACAAACATTCCCTACCTAGATTGCCTTCAATTACCATTTTGGTTTTTATTACGTTTTGCTAATATATATGTTTATTTGTGTCCACAAATTACTAAATTTCATAAATTTATTAAGTTTTTTGTTTTTTTTTTTGTTTTTAATATAAATATTTATTGCAGTTTATTTTCAATAATTTTTCTTTCTCTTTTTTCTTGTAATTTGATTAATTATTTAGTAATTATAATTATAGGAAATTACATCAAAACATTTATACAACATTTATTCATACACATACATATTTATTCATTTAATTTTTAAACATATTTTCTATTAATATTTTCCTTTATTAATCTGTTGATTAGTTTATTTAAATTTTAATTAAACTAATATTTATGTATAATTAAAGCTTTCAGGACAAATTTGTTAGTTGTTAGTTTTTTCTTTTGTTTGTTTATGGGCAACTCTGTTTAATAAAACGAACGTAAATAAAAAATGCAACCATGCTTGTGTTGAATGTAAATAAACAAAAGAGGTGAATAAACAAAAGAGAGTGGTAAGTTAGTAATAGAGAGAGATTGTTTTGTTTTGTTATGTTGAGTTTGTTTTTAGTTGTTGACAAGTAAACATGTGTGTTTTTTGTTTTCTGAAGAAATTAATAAATATTTTGTGCTTTTAAGTGTTTTAAATAATTTTAAATTGTTGGAAAAGTGTTTAAATAATTAAATTATAGAAAAAAAGTAATAGTTTTTTATTCTCAATAACATTTTTTAATTGTTTTTTATTTTAAGTGTTGCTGCTGTTTTATTACAAGAGTAAGTTTAGTAGGTATGTTTTTTAACAAATTTATTTATAGAACTTTAAGCCATTTGTTTTAAAGATATGGTATAATGTTATGTTTTTTTATGTTATTTTTCACATTTGAACTCTATTGTTATAAGCTTATTTAGAAATATTTTTTTTTTTTAAATTTAGTTTATCTTAAAACTTATTTATAACACGAACCCTACAGCCAAGGTATACACATGGTGCGACAAACTTCTCTGGAATAGGGCTCATCACCTGATTTGCCTCCACCGCCGCCACCACCAGCTGTATTGGCTGGCGTATGATCGTGTTTACTTTCGCCTCTGCTAAACTTGAAAAAAGAACTCCTTCGTCAGTGTTTGCGGTGGGCCTGAGGCGAGGTAGAGCTGCTACCGGCATTGGAATTGGGTGAGGAAGAGGATTGTGATGAACTCAGGCTAACACTGCCATATGAGGGACGTTTCTGTTGGGTATTGTAGGGTGATGGCAATGAGGAGCCTGCGGAGGCTGCTGCAGCAGATGCAGCTGCTGTTGTGCTGGTGGAGTGATGCTGATGAGCATAGGCAGTATTTGCAGCGCTGAGACTTGAAGTGGCCACAGACGATGCCCTTGAAATGGGTGTATGACGTTTGGGTATAACAAATGCTGGTGGCGGTTGTGGTGTGTATTGGGGTGGTGTTGAGTTAGCGGAGATTTGTCTTTTAAATGTTCTTTGTTGTGTAATGGTGGGCTGTTGCACCGAACCACTTCGGGCTATAGCACCAGTGCGTGGAGGTATGGCGGGCGGTGGCCCAGGTGGAGGACCTCTAACTCTACCCTGCGAACCAGTGGAAGGAGTAGGTGAGGTTGCCAAACTTTCTGTAGAAGTCTGTGAAGGTATGCGAGGTGGCAATTGTGGTAAGGGACCGCCCGTCTGGCTGCCTGAGCTAGAGCGTGGACCCAAGGGAGGATGTGATGATGTTGGCTGTTGTATGGGAGATTTAGGTTTTGGCGAATGATGTTGCGTTGCCTGCTGCTGTTGTTGTTGCTGCTGAGGATGATACTGATGCTGCATTTGCGATTGAGAAGTAGCCATGGTAGCTGTAGTATGAGTTTTAGCATTTGTATGAACTAATTTCGATTGTGGTTGAACGGTAGATGTAGTTATTGTTGGTTTTTGCATGGGCTGGGTATGACGTATAGTTATAGTCTGATGTTTATGATTATTTTGTTGTTGTGAAGGTAAATGAGAGGTTTTAGTAGTATGAACCGCAGATGAGGCAGTTGTTTGGTGTTGATGTTGTTGTGACTGATGTTGCTGCTGCTGTTGTTGTTGTTGCGGATGATGTTGTTGAGCATGTTGTTGCTTTTGTTGGGCATGAATATCTTGTATTTGGGGTGTTATAACCACCGGATTTTTCTTTTGATTTTGATCTTGACCAGCCGCCACATAAGAGAAGACACATAATACCGAATAACATATTTGATCGGCCTTAAGTTTTATTAAAAAAATATATAAAAATGTTAATTATTATAGTTATTAATATTAACTTTAAATTAACAATAACTTAAACAGTTATTAAGAAATATAAAAATACAAAACATAGACAAGTTTCTTAAGGTTTTCTAAAAAGTTTTTTCAAAAAAATTATAAAAACCAAGACTTTTCTTTAACTTTTTAATACAACTAAACTAAGATGAATATGATTTGAACTTATAAATTGTTTATTTAACAAAAATTATAAATGTTTATTTAAAAGAATAATAAAATATTTATACAATTCAAAAGAGATTGATTAGAAAAAAAATCATGCATTTTTTATTTCAATTTATTTTAAACAGCAAATTGTTATAAATTTTATTTAAAAAAAATTTATTAAATTTTCATATAATTACATTTGTTAATAAGTGTTTTAAGTATTTTAGTTTTAAAATAAATTAAAAATCAAAAATGTTGTTTGAAAAGAAGGCCTTTTTTAATGTTTTACTCAAATTTTATTATTCAATCACTGTCACTTGAGGATGATGATGAACTTGTATTTACAAACTCCGTTTCTTCAAATATTTGAGATTTACGTATATTATGATTAGAGTCCTTTTTGCCATAAAATTCAGGATGTTGCATTAAACGTTTGGCAAATTTGATGCTGAACATGCGATGCAAACTTAAGGCTGCCTCGGAAGCCTATTTTTACACATATACACAATGCAATAGTATATAGTAGTTATTTGTGTAGAAGGCCATGTCAAGTGTAGTATTGAGTTTGAGGTTATTTTTTACAGTGTAGTTTATGATATGGATGTTAGATTAAGTGTTGAGAAAGTGTTGTTTTTAAAAAAAGTTAGTTTTGTTTAATACACACACAGTTAAGTTAAGTTTACACACACACATAAAAAGATATAAAATTAAAAATAAGTTTTATAATAAATTTAAAATTTTTGAAATTATAATTTTGTTTTTTTTTATTTAAAATTTTGCAAAAAAGTTCGTGTTTTATATGATTAAAATTTTTTAAGAATGAACATGTTTAAACGTGCATAAAAACATTAACAATTTAATTTTGGTATTTAACAAAAATTTTAATAGTTTTTTGGAATTTTAATTGAAACAGATTACACTTACCATAGTAGATTTATATTTTCGTTGTATGAGTTGGCGAGTTTTGGGATCTGAAAGGAAGATAAGGACATTTTTTAATATAAAACCAATTTAAACTCTTTTACGGCTTTAAGTAATATAAAGGAGCTTTAAAAAGAAAGAACTATAACGACAAGCCTGGCCATGTTTTTCAGTAACTTGTTTGAACCTAGATTTCAGGTCATTCGAAAAAAAAATTATAAAAAGCTCCTTCTAATTTTTTAAAGACTCAACAAAGAATCAATACATCTGAAAATGAAATTCATTTTCACTGACGTCTAACCACCTGGTGTGTTCTAATTCGACTTTTGTCACGAATGTATTCTATGTAAACCGGAGTGGAGACAGTCGTCACTTTAGTGTCCTTTTTCTAAGCGAGAGGGGATACAGTCGTCACTTTACTCTCCGATTGTAATAAAAAAGTAGACTCTTAATAAAAATTTTAGAGAAGAAGTTCATTGCCATGTATTGACACCTGTGGACTTGCATTCTGATAGTTTCTTTGTAATCTATGGATTGAAAATTGACTTGTCTTGACAAGCTCTTGTTAAAATAACTATTCACCACCTTAAGTGGTAGGTTAAATAGCTAGTGTGAGATTTTGCCCCTTAAAAAACCTTTAGTGAAAACTTAAGTAAAGAAAACCTTTATAAAAAGCTTTAAAAAGAGATTTGTAAAGACAGATTTCATTCAAAATGTTTGTAGAAAGCTTTTATAAAAATGAAAGCATGTTTATTGAAAAAGCTTTGTGAAGAAGGATTTTATAAAAAACATTTGTAAAGAAAGCTTCTTTTAAGGAAACTTGCTTCAGTAAAGTATGTAAAGCTTTTTTGTAATGGAAAGTTTTATAAAAAGCTTGTTTAAAGAATTAATGTAAACAAAGTTTTTATAAAAAGCCCTTGTTTTATAAAAGCTTTTTAAAAAAAATTAAAGAAACCTTTTTTGTAATGAATGCTTTTTTTAAAGAAAGCTTTTATAAATAAAACTTATTTAATAGAGCTTTTTTAAAGAAAGCTTTTATGAAATAATAGCTTTTATAAAAAAATATAAAACACATAATTTTTAATAAAAATTGTATAAAAATCGTTTATTAAGATAGCTTGTTTAATAAAGAGCTTTTTGAAAAAAGCTTTATTGAAATAGTAGTTTTTATATAAATCTTTTATACATAAGGCTTTTGTTAAAAGAACTTTTAATGATATATTCAATAAAGAGCTTTTGTAAAGAAAGTTTTTATGAAAAGAATCTTCTACGAAAAGCTTTTGGCATTAAATGATTTTTTAGAAATATTATTTAAAAGAAAGGAAACATGTTTTTATAAAAGTACATTTTCATAAAAATATATTTTGAGGACATCTTCGAATCTTTTAGAGAAGGATTTTATAAAAAAACATTCCTCTTTTAATGAAACTTTCTTCAATAAATCTTTTGTAAGTAAAGCTCTAATTAAAGCTTTTTGAAAAAAATTTAATAAAGGTTTTTTTAATGGATGCTTTAAAATAAAACTTCTATAAAGAGCTCTTGTAATGAAAGCTTTTATAAAAAGTTAAGAAAGATTTGTTGAGATAATAGCTTTTATAAAATTCTTTTATGAAGAAAGCTTTTTTAATGAAAAATCTTCTGTAAAGAAAACTTTTATAAAAAGTTTTATAAAGGGCTTGTAAAGAAAGATGTATTGAAATTATAGTTTTTATAAAAATCTGAAAGGAAAGCTTTTTTATAAAATATTCTGTAAAGAGCTGTTGCATTTACCAAAAGAATCTTTTATGAAAAACTTTTGTAATGAAACCTTTCGTTAAGAATAAAATATTTCGTAATAAAATATAATAAGTTTTTTTGTTGCTTGTTAACGAAGCTTTTATAAAAAGTGTTTATAACGAAAGTTTTTTTAATAAAGCTTTTATAAAAAGATTGAAAGTTTCTATAACAATATTTATAAAGAACGAAATTAATATAAAAAGGTTATGTGAAGAAAGTTTTTATTAAAGACTTTTCTAGTGAAAGCTTTTTTAAGGAAATATTTTATAAAAAAGTCTTTGTGTAATGAAAACTTTTTATAAAAAGCTTTTATGGATAGAAAGCTTTTATCAAAAGTTATTGTGGGGAGAATGTTTTTATGAAAAGGTTTTATAACGAGCTTTTGTAAAGAAAGCTTTTATAAAAAGCTTTTGTAAAGAAATTTTTGATAAAAAGAAAATAATGCTTTTTATAAAAAGCCTTTTTAATGATATCTTCTATAAAGATAATTTGTAAAGATTATTTATAAAGATCATTTGTATAGAATAGATTTTATAAAAAGGTTATGTAAATAAAGCTTGTTTAAAAAGAATTTGTAAAGAAGAACTTTTGTAATGAAAGCTTGACAAAAATCTTTTGTAAAGAAAGTATTTTTGTAATCAATGCTGTTATAAAACTACATATATGTAAAGAAAGTTTTAATAAAAATTAAATTTAATGAAAGCTACGTTTAAGAGTTTTTAAAAAGAAAGCTTTTACAAAAAGCGTCTGTAAAGAAAATTTTTATAAAAGGAAGCTTCAATATGAAACATTTTTAAAGAAAGCTTTTATAAAGAAAGCTTTTTATAAAAAGATTTAGTTAAAAATTAAGAAAAAGAAAACTTTTATTAAAAGCTGTTTTAAACAAATCTTTTGTAAAGACTTTTATAAATATCGTTCTTATATAGCTTCTATAAAAAGCTTTTGTAAAGAAGTCTTTTAGGAAAAGTGTTTCTAAAAGTTTTTTTTTTTATTAAAGATTCCCTTCTGATTATGATTTATTTTGGTTCTTCTGTAATTTATATGACTATATTAATACATCTAAAGAAGAGTCGATAATCAGATATAAACTAAGTCTGAGCTTTTCAGAAATAGTTCTGGCATATTCAAGTAATAGATTCCGATTTCTATAAAAGGAACCATTTAATAAACTTGTGTTATTTCTAAACTACAATATCTACTTACTATATTCCTCCAATACGAAGATGCCACCCTTTTGTGTAAAACACTTTCGTATATGATCCAAACGAACGAAAAACTGTAAAAATTGAAAAATTTGTTTTAAATTCTTAAAATCTTTAAATAAAATAATACAATTAATACTTAAACTAGTTTTTCAAAAACAATTTCAACTTTTTGTTTCTTACAATTTAAATAAAATGTGCCAAAATACTTTTTATTTAACTAAACAAAAATGGAGCATGCAAAATTAAAATAAATTATACTAAATAATAAACAAAATAACATAAAAAACAATAAAGGACAACAATTAAAGCGTTTTAATTAAATATAACTAATAGTATTTAAGTATTTTTTTTTTTATAAAATACAAAGCAATTACAAGAAAAGCCATTAAATATTTAAGACTGAAATATAAGTTTAATTTGGAATAGTTAATGAATTTTGTATTGAAAAAGCTTATTAAAGGTTTAAAGCTTTCTAATTAATTTCAATATTATAAGGTGGGGGAAAAAGTTCAAAGTGTGTGTTAGTAAGTGAAAGAGAAAAATAAGCGTATATTTTATATGCAGCTAAAGATGTTGCTAATTTTTGTATTTGTTGTTATTTTTTAAATAATGTTGCTTTATTAATTGTTTGTTTTTAAAAAAGCAGTTTTGAGAAAAAAAGAAAATTTTGTTTTAAAGAAATAATATTTTTTTAAAAGAAATTAAAAAAGATAGTTTGAGTTTGTAAGAAAAAAAAGAATTTGTAAAATGCAAAGCAGGCAAAATAATTAAGATTTTTTATTATTATTTTTTTTTTTTGGATTCTGAATAAATTATTTAAAATAGTCTGATTTTTAAAAATTTTAAATTTTTAATTAAATTATTTTAAAACTTCTAATTAGCACTTGTGAGATGGTCTTAATTAAATAGAAAAATTAAATACGTTTTATCAAAGAAAACGTAAACGTAATTTATTTAAAATTTTCTTTATTTTTAAAAAGACATTTAAAGAAATTCTGTTTATTTATAAAATTTATAAAATTATTTAAAATTTATTTTATTTTTAAATATTTTTTTTAAATAAAATTAAACCTTAAACTGAAATTTTTTTATATATTTTAAACGTTTAAAAGCAAATAAAATCAGCCGCTGGGGTTTTAAAAGGGGGCAGGGTTAAGTTTTTTAAATTTTGTTTGTGTTTTTGTTAAGGGAATGGAAAAAATTATAAATATATTTAATAATTCTGCTAGCGGGGTTTGTTTTTTTTTTTTTAATTATTAACTAAAACGTATTACTTTCAAATACGCTGTTTTTAAAGTTAATTTAAAATTTTGCCAACATGTTTAATCAACTTCATGCTTGTTAAGTATTTTTAATTTAATTATTATTATTTTTATAAACAACTTTTGTTTAAAGTGTATTTTAGTATTTTTTTGTAGCAAATTTTTTATAATATATTTTTTATATAAATTATTTAATTTATTAATTAACTACAATTCTACTTTTGTTTTTTTTGTTTTTGTTTTATTCATGTAAATATATTTTTTTATATATTTTTAGATTTTTTTTTTGTATGATGCTAGACAGTAAAACTCAACTACACAAGCAAAACTAAAAATATTTAATAAGGTAAGAGTTTTTTTAAGTGTTTTAGTTTTTTTCTAATAAAAGTTTAGTTTTAGTGTTAAGTTGTTTAGAGTGTATTATACGTAACTGAAAATTCAAAATAAAAAAGTTTTAAATTATATAAGAAAATAAATCAATCAATCAGCAGTGCCGATTATATGTAGTAATCTAGATAGATTCAAAATTACGGAATTTTTGAGACCCATTTCAAAAAAATTGAAAAACATTTTTTTTAATACCTCACCAAAATAAAGGACCATAATTCATATGGGAGCCGACACGCCCCCATTGCTAGTTCGACAATTTATTCTCCAATTTTCGTGCAAAAATTTTAGGATTTTAGTTTTAATAGTTTCTCAACGAATTTATGTATTTAATTCATATGGGCGGTTCTAAGCCCCCTAATAAAAGTCCGCCCATTTTTTTCATTGTTCACAATGACGTTAAAGCTTTTCGTGCAAAATTTGAAGATTCTGGCTATAATAGTTTCCGAGATAAACGATTTTTGTATTTAATTCATATGGGAGCTGCCACACCCCCTATTTTTCCTAAGTACTTATATGATCACGAAAGAGGTTTCGACAAAATTTGAGGACTCTAAATGTAATATTTTCTCATATATACTGATTTAATATTTTCTTTATATGGGAAGTACCACGCCCACTATAGCCAGTCCGCCCATTTTGTACTCAAATGTTCATATGGATGTCTAAAATTTTCACATAAAATTTGAGGACTCTAGTTGTTGCTACTTTTATTACTTCTTTTATAGTTATGGCATAAAAAGCACAATTCGGGAGGTCTGGTTGTATGGGGCCAAGGTGAAATGATGGGGCGATTTCAATAATTTTCAATAGGTATAAATTTTATCAAAATATCGGGCTGTGCCTTGGGCGCAAGGTTTACATAGATCAGCCAGCCAACAGCCGTTACAAATATCTGCACAAACGCTTAATACTCTCCCCACTCTAGTGGTGTAGGGTATTTAAATGCGAGTCAATTTTATAAATTATTTTTTTTTTTTAAATGCACTAAAACTTATACCATAATCGAATATAATTTTTATGATAACCACACCCACAAATAAACATTTCGCTCACTTTTCGTTATTATTTTGTTACTAATTAAGTAAAACCGTTTAATGTATAAAAATATTTAAAACTTTAATGATAATAGTTAATTATTTTTAACATTATAGTCTATTTTTCACAATTTATAGAAGTGGGCGTGGTCAATGTTTGTTAAGTTAACTAAATGCTTATTTTAGTAAACTTCTGCTTTAAACAGTTATCGAAAAAGAATTCTCAAATCACTTAAATCAAAAGCAGCAAATAAAATGGGCGTGGCCATGATATTACCGCCCACATTTTCTAGGGCTATAGCTGATTTTATATTTTAGGGCATATGTATTAGTTTTAATATATGTAATATCTTTAAAATGTTATATATAATGACTAAAAATGTCCCTTTTAGATGATTTTACTAATAACTCTAAAATTTTCCGGGTCGCTAAAGTTATGGGTATTTCTTTAAATAAGTGTTCGACGGGACAACCTACTGTATACTTGAGTCCCAAATATTCAATTATATAATTTTACAGAAGTTCTGCAAAAATTTACTGAAAAAAAGAAATATATCTAATTCCAAACTTTTAAACATTTTGTTAAGCCAATTTTAGATTTTTTTTTTTCAAATATATGTGAGATTCAAGGAAATCTCACAATGATTCATGGAAACTTAAAATTTTTATTAAAATCGAACCATCGAACCCATAAACTGTGAAGGTCAA
The DNA here is from genome assembly GCF_015586225.1 of Lucilia sericata. Classification (NCBI taxonomy): domain Eukaryota; kingdom Metazoa; phylum Arthropoda; class Insecta; order Diptera; family Calliphoridae; genus Lucilia; species Lucilia sericata. Next base: position 35,206 of record NW_023995781.1, on the reverse strand, counting down.
AATCAAATTATGTAATATTGTGGAATTTTTATCAAATCATCGAATCAAAATTTAGTTTCAGCCGATTTAAATGAAATTTGAGAAAAATATGAAATGAAAACCTCTATTTATAACGACAACGAAAAAAAGCAATATTAACCCTTAAACGTAAATATATTTATATTAAATGTGCTTGATATATGTATGAACTAAATATTCAATACCATATTCCTAGAAAATTGTGGGTGATAAGGAAAATCGATATCAGCAACTAAAAATGCATTAAAATCGAGTCAAATTGGTTACAAAAGTTTTTACAAACCATCATTTCGTTGGCCTCTTTATACTGTTCTATCATTGTCTGTTAGTTACTTGCTATCAAAATTTTTTTATTGAATCATAATATGGATTTGGAAAATTGGTTTGAGAAACTGATTTTCCAAAAGAGGCTATATATGGGGGCTAGGATTTTTGGATTTTTGTTAACATAAAAGTTAGTTGGAACGATTTTTATCGAAATGCAAGAGTTTATAAGCCATTTTTAGAAGGGGACATTGAGGGGCCTGGGGCCAATTATTACGAAATTTTGCTGTATTATTTATGTTATATAAAACGTATTATAATTGTGTAGAGATATTAGTGTATTTGGCATAATAATAACCTCCAAATCCCAATCTAGGATGTACGGTTGTATGGGAGCTAGGTGAAATAATGGACCGATATCAACAAAAATCGATAGGGTTCTTCCTTGGGTCATATTTTATTGAATTTTTTTCAAAATTGTAGTTTCATTACAAGATTTTCATGAGAGACATGCAGATAGATAGGCGGACATGACTTAATCGACTTATAAAATGATTCTGAGCCAATTTGCATTCTTTAAGGTTACATCAGCCAAAAATACTTTTTACAGATTCAGTAAATAATTTGTTTTTACAGTTTACACAGAGGGAAAAATCCTGTAGAAAAGTACTGAAATTGATACAATCCGTTATCAAAAATGAGCTTACCAAGTTTGTTAATATTTAGACAACGGATTTGTATAAAAATTAAATAATACTCAGTTATTATATTGACAACCAACGTTGTAATTTTGACAATGTATTGTTGTCATTTTGATTACGCTTTGTATCATTTCGGAAATTCATTTTCGTAATTTCGACAACGCAACGTTGTGTTTTGACAACATACCGTTGTCACTTCGATAACACGCCGTTCTCACTGCGAAAAAATACCTTATATAAATAAATATAATATAAAAAGATTATAATTTTCGTAGATCGAATCAGCGTTTATGATCGGACATAGTTATGTATTAATTATTATTTTTTTTTGTTGATTTGATAACGTCGTGTATTTTTTTTAACATTTGTTGTTGATTTGACAACCATCCGTACATACTTTGATAACGGATGTTATTGAAAAATTATAAACACAAGCTTGGTATCAAATTGACACCAAACGTGTATAAAACGTTTTTTGTCCCTCTGTGTATGTATAAGGTAGAGGAGGGGAATTTTTTGTAAGTACAATATCGATGTCAAATCCAAACGATTCATCTATTTACAAAAATATTTAAAAATTATTATTTGATACAAAATAAAATCGAATCGGTTTAAATATATCAATTGTAGATATTTTTGAACTTCTCAGACTGACAAAATTTAAAACAAAAAATTAAAGATAAAAAAATAAAAAAAGTTGAAATTAAAATAACATTTGTTATTAAGTTAGTGATGACATGAATGTGTAGTGGTGGGTGGTGAGTGGTTAAATATTAATTTGAATTAATTAATTTTTTTGTTTGGGTTGTTGTAGCTGTTTCTGTAAAGTCATGTATAAATTTTTTTAAACATTTTTTTTCAAAATATAATAACAAAACAAGAATGATTGTGAATACTGCTAATAAAAACTAAAAAAAAAAATAGAAATTCTTTTGCAAATTTTTGGATTTTGAACAAAATTAAAATATTTAGATACAAGAAATAGTAACAATTAACTAATAGAACAAATTTTTTGCTTTTTGTTTAAATTGAGTTTTTTTGTAAAAAAGCCAGTTGTTGAAATAAAAAAATTAAAAACAAATTGATTTTATTATTTTACTAAAATAAAAATTTTCTAAATAATTGAAATAAAAAAGCTTTTTTAAGAGATTTTTGTTTTTTTTTTTGTAAGAAAACTAAAAATCAACTACTAATTTTGTATAATAAACAACTGATTTTTAAAAAGTTTCAAAGTAGTTTGTTATGTTTTTTTAATAAAAACAAAAATTGCTTAAAATTTAATTAAAAAGTTTTTTTTTGATTTTTTTAACAAAATATTGATGAATAATACCTCAAAGTCCTTTTTTGTTTATTTGTTTGATGATGATTTTTAGAAGATTTCAAAAAATTTATACAAATTTTTGTTACGGGAAGAATTTTGTTAGATTAGATTTTTTTTGGTTTTTGTTTCAGTTTTGATTCGTTAAGAAGAACATGATGGAAGAGAAGAAGACCAATCGTAGAAATTATTATTATATGTTATGTTTTTTGTCCACAAGTTTTTTTTTTATTAATAAAAATTGTTTAAATTAATTTGTTGGTTTTTTTTTTGTTAAATTTTAAGGCAAAACGATAACCGTAACGCGTTATATTTTTTTTGGAAATTTTTTATTTAAGAAAAAATTAAAAAGAAAATAAAATTATTAAAGAAAATTTAAAATTAATTTATAAATTTTTTTGTTATTTTTAAATTTCTATGAAACGGGATTTTTAAAACCGAAATAAAAACAAATTTAAATTTCCTTTAATAAAAAAGCTTAAATTAAAGTTTTTTTCAAAAAAAAAAAAAAAAAAATAAAAAAAAAAAAAAAAAAATTATAAAAAATTTAAAAAAACTTAAAATTATTTAAATAAAAAATAGAAGGCTTCAAAATAGCGAATGTACAACAAGGACCATCTCAAAAGTTACCAATTTAGAAAAAAACTTAAATTTTTTTATTATTTTTTTGTTATTTGTTGTTAAAGTTTTATATTTAAACTCATAAAAAAGCTGCATTTAAAACGAAAACAGCTTTTTTTTTAAAGAGACGAAAATAATTAATTAAATATCTAAAATGTTTTAAGAAAAATTTAAAAAAATATATATTTTTATAAAAAAATAATAAAAAAATATGCAATTTAAGTGAAAATATTATTATGTTTATAAAAAAAATTAATAAAAAAATAGAAAACAATTATAATAAATATTTACATAAAAATTAAAAACAACTTAATATTTTTTTTTAGAAAAAAACTTAAAATTTTAATAAATTGTTTAGTAATAATTTTTTTTTTTTTTTCAATAAAAATTTAAATATATTTTTTTTCAATACCACTCATCACGTACACTTTTTTTATTAAAAATATTTTATTTTTTATAAGAAAAAAAAAATAAACAAAAATTAAACTTAACATTTTAATTTAAAAACTTAAAATATAGATTTTTTTTTTAATAAAAAAGTCTATTTATATATATTTTTTTTATTTTAAAAATTTTACACAATTTTACAATTAAGAAAAAGAAAGCTAAAAAAATTAGTAGTAGTTTTACAGTGTTTATAATAATGTTTTTTTTTTTAAATTTCTTTAGGTATTATATATATTTTTTTTTGTAAAAAAAGTTAATAAAATTTTTTTTAAAAACAATTAAAAAATTATTTGAAATAAAATTAAATTAAAAAATAATGCATTTATTTTTTAGAAATTTTTTTTTTGGTATTTAGCATTCAGTACATTCACTAGCAGCATATTTTTTCTTTTTAGTATTTAGTTTTTGTTGTTTTTTTAAGATAAATGTAAGATGTTTTTGTTGTAGTGATATATTTTTAATATTTTTTGATATGTAGTTTATATGCATGTTAAATGTATTTTAAAATGTAATTGTTTAAAATGTGTGTGTATGTGTTTTTTTTTTATAAAATATTTATTTAAGTTTATTAAGTGTGTAAGATGCGTGATATATAAATATGATTGATGTGATTTGGTTAGAAAATAATTGAAAGTTTTTAAAGAAAATTATTAACACGTAAATTAAAAAATAAAAACATTAAATATTTTTTAAACGGGGGCTGATATTAAATTTATATCGGTTATAGTTTCTGGCGCTCAAATTCCGCCTGTGAACCACTTCAAAACTTTGGAACTCAATTCTGTCAACCATGCGATAACCGACACCATTTAGGTTGTTAACTACCTGCAAACAATTTGCCGACCAGAGGTCAATTATGCTCCTCCTGTGCTGTCGCCTTCGATGAGTGATACCCAGTAAAGAAATATTCAAAGATGTTAAAATGCAAATACATTTGCGCCCAGTTAAGGAATATAATGTCATGCTGACTAAACAGTTTCACTTGGGATGTCATTGGAGGAGTTATTTCCTGAGCTGTAATTACTGTAATGACATACAGAATACGTAGTAGAAACAAGGTCCTGAAAACGATAGCCCGCAGCAGTTGGGTTATAGATATAGAAACCTTGTTGGCTGTCTTCAAAACAATTTGCCAGTCAGTGGTCAATTATCCTGTTTCTGTATAGTCTTCTTCGCTAAGTGATACTCAGTGGAGAAATAATCAAAGCTGATAAAATGCTGCCCTACTAAATGTAACGGCTGACATGTAAATTACCTCTGAGCAACACCAACAAGAGGAAAAAAAGGTCCTATCAAAGACCATAATGTCATGCTAACTTAGCAGTCACTGGAAACATTTTTCCAACTTTAAATACAACGAGAACATACGATATTAGATCGTAGTTCGTATAAAGCTACTTTGAACCATGCCCACCGCCTATTCTGCTATAGGCGGTGAGAGAAAACTTTGTGCTCAAAACAAGAGTTGTCGTGGCAGAAATGAGATTAGAATGGAGGAATTGGCTCAACGCCTACTGTTCTCGCATTACCAGCATGTGGTCAGGGTTCCTACTATCCAGGTCAATCTCCCCCCGAAGGCATGAAACCTTGATAAAAGACCCCATCATGGTTTTATTGCAATCCCGGGGAAAATAGGTGCTACCAGTACCTCCTTGGAATTATTTGACATGGGAGGGATCGAAGCAGAAAACTACATAATCTGGTACTACGGGAACCGGTAGCCCGCAAGGAAGGGTTTCGAACATTGTCTTGTCCCGGTTATTGGAGAGGTCCCTTCGAGGTGAACGTGTATGTTTAGGGTTTACTCTGTTCATAATATATTCACCAGAGTAACTGTTGCCGACTCAACAGAGGCCATCCCATCTGCGTTTTTTTAAACGTTAAAGTGATGTTTTTGCATCTCGGAAGTTAAGCAACAGGTAACTATGGTCTGAGTTTAGATAGCTCGAGTACTTGAGCGAAGTAAGAAACACAAAGGGGCGGTGGTGAGTCGTCTAGTCAGCTCAAACAGTGGTTAAAAAGTATCTCCGTGAAATAAGGCCAACACGGCAGTGGTCACTAAAAGCTCTTCGACATGTTTTCGACGCCAACCTTCTTCTTTAAGCACCAATGGATTTATCACGTAAAAGTAGCGCAATTTTGGCCAGATGCTTTCGTACTACTTATACCTTTTCTCACTTAAGTAAATTACTTTGAAAGCACTGAGATCCCAGCTTTACTGCAACCAACATTATCAGTCTTCATTTGATGATGTATTGGAATGGGTCTGGAAATCAAGGAAAACACTAAAAGACTGACAGATGTCCATGACAGAATGTAAATATATCCTATATAGTCGAAGCTCAAATGGACTTAAAGGTTGACGAAAGAATAACAAAGGGAAGGTTTCGGAAAACGTGATCACATTTAAGACTATTACAGGTACTCTTCCCGGAACTTTGTAATATCTATAAAGACCCTCTAACTTTCTAACATCGAACGTTATAAAGTCGAAATATTTTTTTTCATTCCCTGTCTCAACATTGTCGAATTGATATGGTTTTCGGGAGTCCCGGAACGGGACATGATGGCGTTCTGAAAACTGAAATTGTCAACGAATTCGAAATTAACTGATAATCCCTGTACAGAACTTTTTCGCACTATCCTATAAAAGGTAGATATGCTAATACATGAGGACTTTTTGAATTATAGGTAATATCAACAAGGAATGACTGAGACTAACTTTCGGATAAGGTTTTCTAACTTTGTAACATCGAAGTCGATATATCTTTTGAATTGCATTCACTCCCTGTCCTAGCATAGATAAAGTTTGTCTAATTGATATTGGTTTCTGGACATGATGGCGGTCGGAAAAATTAAATTTTAAACGAATTCGAAATTAACGAATAGTCCTTGAACAAAAATAGTTTCGCAAAAGGAATGTGTTCTACTAGAATAACTAAAATTTCCTTTCTCCGTGTTTTGTGGAAAAGGGACTTTGTATGGTCATAGGCTAACGAGTGACGATTACTACAAAATCGTGCGCTCAACAAGAGCAAAGAATCTCTTGCTCAAAAATACATTAATCTGGAAACTAACATATAATTCTCATTTAGTTAAGAATATTTTTGCAAAAAGTACTTGAGTTTTTGACAAATAATATCACCATATTTAATATGTGTTTTTTTTCAAATAAATTTTTTGGCTGAAATGTTTTGAATTTTGAAAGTAAGAATCGTGCTCAAATCAAGACCATTTTGGGATTAATTCAATATTTTACATTCTTAAATCAATCTTATTTTTATCTCAAATGAAGTTTGCATTTCACACTAAATCAAATCATTTTAATCTGTTCTGCTCTGTTTCTAAAAACTATATTTTCCTTCAAATCCAGTGTCAACGCCGGGTATGTAGTATCCTACTAATATAAATAATTTATATCAGCCCTCGTATGAAACAAAAAAAATATTTGTTTTAAACTAATTTAATGATTAAATTGAATGATTAAAATTTGTTGAATGAAATAAAAAAAGAGAAAATTATAAATCAAAAAATAAGTTGAGAAGGTCCTTGCTTTCATTTTTTTTTAAGAAAAAATTTTATATATAACATTTTCTAAATAAAGAAAATGTTTTATAACAATTAACGTTGTTTTTTCTAAATTATTTATTAATGATTTCTTTATAAAAACTAATTAAAATAAATTATAAAGAAAAAAAAAAAAATAATAAAAATATTACCACGTATTAGTTTTTGTACAAGGTTAATAAATTAAGGAAAAAATAAATAAATAAAAATTTTAAATAAAATATTAAAAAACAGAAAATAAAATAAATCACCTTCCCATTTAAGACGTACGAACGTTCATTAGTACAAAATCAATAAATATTTTTTTTTATTTTAAATTTATATAATTTGATATTTTTTTTTAAATACAAAAAAAGTTTTTATATTTTTTTTTTTGATATAAAAAATAAAGCAATATAGATGGGGGAAGTTATACATATTTTTTTTGTTTGTTTGAATTTTAAGGGACATTGGGAAGTTTTGGGTTGTTTAAAGCGTTAAATTAAGTACAAATTACTTACCTTGCTGTTGGCAAATAACAAACCAACACCTTCAAGGCACACTTGCAATAGACCACCTTCCCCGGTATTCATATCTTGTACGGGGAATTCACCACCTAACTCGGGAACATTGGTGGGAGTACCACCACGTTCCATGGCTTCTTTAATACAATTGTAAAGTTCTTTGCACTGCAATAATATAAACAATTTTGGTAAAATATTGTCTAGAAGTTTGTTTTGTAGTCATGAGGAAACTTACCTTTCTGGTGTAATACTTGTGCAATTGTGTTT